>NW_013665841.1:564645-569214 GCF_000517525.1 Limulus polyphemus | reverse complement strand
AGTTATATATATATATATATATATATATATATATATATATATTATACAGAACACATATACAACAATCAGTCGATGTTTTGGGACAACAATGTTATTTTGTAGAAGTTAAGCCTCGATCAATACATTCGCCTGCTTCCACCTAGTTCACTCAGTCGTGGTTAGTAATAATTAAGGGCAAATTTTCTAAATAAGTAAACTAAACAAGTAAAATCTCGAAAGTACTAAACTTCATTTTTATTTTAAACGCTTTTAACTATATTTTATTTTAGCTACTGTCATAGAAAAATCAATTGTAAGTAGTAAGTATATACTGTAAAATAGAGCGATAGAAATTTCATTCACTATTCATAAATCGTTAGAATACAATGCTGCAACAGCTACGAATTACTGACAATATTTTGTCTCATAGTCATAAATCCATGTAGAGAGAAATACCCAATATATCAAAAACTAAAACAACAGTATTTATTATATTAATATACAAGACAGATAAATGCTAAGAACTACATTTTAACAGGACAAATAATTAAACTTAAATTACAATATACAAGATAGGATATAGTTTAAGAACTATCTTGATATAACACGTGCTCCGATTAACTGAACCATTTTACCCCTTTTCAAATTTAGCATAATGCAAACTGAGAGGATCAATAAAACAAAATATTACTAAAAAAATATACATCCTTACCAAACAACAACAGTTCACATCTAAGTACGTTGAGTTAGCGCCATCTATGACTTTACTCAAAATTAATTTGCAGTAGTTTATTTATTCCTTTCTCTGTTCACAGTCTGCCATACATGTTCAAGATCACCCTTTTTGAAACCAGATCATTGCCGTACTATTTTATCAATGGTGAGGCTCTCACGCACTCGTGCAGACGCGTTAAGCGTGTCCACTGAACGAAACGACAATATGATAGGCTTAGAAACTAAGATCTAGCTATTTGGCGCCATCCACTGTCATGCGGGTAAGATGGGCAAATGCTGACTTCCCTCTCTGCTTTTTACCATTTGACAAACATTTAGTTCAGCGGCTATAACAAAAAATAAAATACTGTATTGTTAATTAATTTTACGCTTTCAGAATACAGCTTGGCATTTCTTTCGAAACACGAGGCAATAATTACTCACGTTTGTTTTACAGATTCGAGACAGTGCAATCGCCTAATGACATCAGATTACAAGAATATAATTAATCTCATTCTAGGAGTGATCTCACCATAGAAATCTATATTTGTTGCCAGATCAGCTCATATGTGACTAATCACAGAAATATTCTTATCTCTGAAGGTCAAATGAGGTGATATACTTGTTTAGAGCCTCTCAAATAACGTTGCACAATAAATAATAATACAAACACCAATAACTAAAAATATAAACAAACTCTTGCTATAAAGCTTAAGCCTAAAATTCACCACCAATTTCTTTTGAAGCAGTTTTATACATTCATTGATGATTAACTGCGTCGACTCATCAGTCACGAAGATTTCGACCAATTAACTTTATAGCTCTCATGAAGGTAGACCACTTAGTTAAATATCTTATCAGCGATGCTAAAACTAGTAAAAAAATGAAAACATGAATAATTCAGCTAACTTTAAATTTCCAACTTAAGCGCCTGAACCTGCTCCAAACACTTGCACTTTAAAGATAATGGTGTACCCTTTTTATATATAATTTAGATGCCTGCATTGATGTTGGACAGGAGGAGTTTTCACGTCACGTGATGAGTGGCGTGGCTTAATCATTAAAACCTTCTTGATAATATAGGAATCGATTTCTGCACGATAAAATGTAAGTTGCGCTTGAGTAAGTAATTATTAATTATTGAATTAGCAAGTTTAGGTAGTCAGCTTGCCTATTACAGTCAGCCAGTTAATTAGTTATTTCACTTTATAAATTTTTAGTTGGAGTTTACGACAGCAAAGTACAAGCAATATGTTGGAAGTTAGCAAGAAGTGGAACTGTTGTATTACCGTAAACTGTGAATTGCGAATTTAGGCCTAGCAATTAAAGTTAATTAAGCCAACGTGTGAACCTATAGTTCATTAAAGGAAGTACTTGTGTTGTCATTAAGGGCATCGAAATTTGCATTATTTTCACTAAATAATTCAAACGAATCTGACAAACAACAGAAATCGTTACAAGAATAACTTTGTGTTTGTTTGTTGATAGAAAGGTAGAAAAACAAACTGTTCTTTGATCACAAGAAAGATTTACAAAAATAATTGTTGACTGAGAAAAAGGGAGAGGGAAGTGATACCTAGTTCTAACAGACATGTATCTTTTACTGTCTGTGCTACACCAAAAACTTAAAAACAACTGTCTGAAATAACTGTTTCAAGACTAATATATTGCGAAACCAGCCATAAATGGAAAAAATCCATTAATACAAATAAAACACACTAATTTTCAGAACAAGAATATACATATTTCTACAAATGCAACACCAAATCGTCAAACAACGAAGTCATGCAAATGTACATTTCATATAATTAATGCAGCACCCTTGATATATTTTACTTATATTTTCTTTGTTTGTAGTTAAGCACAAAGCTACACAATGGGCTACCTGTGATATGCTCACCACGGGTATCGAAACCCGGTTTCTATCGTTATAAATCTGCAGATTAATGCAGGGCCACTGGTTGATTTTCCTCAATACAGGATGAGCTAATATTTTTTTTGTTTTTATCGCCATGACAAATGTTATTTAGCTCAGTCTTGTAAACTTAAATTTCACGGTGTTACAAAATAGGTTTAGTTTGAAATAAGAAGCTTATTTATTTCTATATTTGATATTTATAACACACATACTTATATCTAGTATATGTAATAGGACAACACTATGTTCCTGTGAAAATGCAAGATGTGAATGTATAAATTGAAAGCTTTCATTCGAAATATTTAGACATACAGCATACATATTTAAGAATAATTTTATAGAAAGGTACTATCTCTCTCTCTCTCTCAGTACGGGCTCGGTCGCAGGGACCGACCTCGTAACCATTTTGTGCTTTTTATAATTTTCATACTATAACTTTTAATACAGTACGCGTATCTTCACGAAATTTTGAAGATTATCATTAAACATTACAAGGCTTTCGTACACAAAATACCACATTAAGTTTTAAGTAATGATTTGCTCGTGCATTTTTTTTTCTGAATATTGACTATTGATTCTAAGATTAAAATACTTTTATAAATCAGAAGATTGTCAAATTTCAATTACGAAATCTTTATAACCTCCAGATAATTATCAAACTTTTTTAGAATTTTTTTTCTGTTATTTCACTATTGTATCTCTGTAAAATTAGGAAGTATGTATATATTACGTTTTTTTCGTTCTAGAATGAATACATATTATAACACGAAACCACAAATGTTTAGTATAAATAGCTTAAATCTCATATTATTGTACGTCTGTATATATTTATTATTTTTATTTTATTGACCTTTCAGCCATGTCTGATATTACAGAAGTTACAATGACGCGGCGCACATGCACTCATGTTACTGTATCCAATAGTATAAAACTGGCCTTTACAAAGTGTTGTTGTTTACACAATGGGCTATCTGTGCTCTGCCCACCACGAGTATCGAAACACGGTTTCTAGCGTTGTAAGTCCGCAGACATACTGCTGTGCCACTGGGGGGCCCTTTACAAAGTGACCTGTCTTGGCTGTATTCTAGTGGACCTGTATTTTGTAAAATACAGTCACATTTCGGTTATAATACAGTACACATAAACACATATTATTACTGTTTACAAATTAGTTCTTAAATTTCAGTTATTTTTCTTAAAACATAGAACAGTAAATAAAGAAGTATAGAAAACAATGATCTTTTTTCTCCTAACGAGCTTGTTTGCCCAAATTTTTTAAGCCTTATCAAATTTTGCACGTAGAGGATGTGAAACAAAATATATTTTTAGGTTTTACATATGCATTTGAAATAATAAAAAATCATAAATTACTATATCAATACCACAAAATTCCACTTTAATTTATCAGGCTTAGTAACTATACTGTATTTGGGTTTTTAAAAAAAGATATTTCGAGATCCATTATCTCCTACCTCTCAGCTTCTATTCTACCATGAAAAGGGTTTTTTCAGCGTCAACACTTAGCAGAAGCTGAGAAAACCACGTGGGGGGCATTCTGAGCTTTCGATTGGTTATACACACGTGAAAGAGCGACTTAGGTTTACGTAAGTATTTCCAAAAATGGAAGAGATGGTTGGGGCCACCTTGGTCGATTCACTAAACATAATAATATTTCAGGAAATAGAAAAGATAGGAGGTTCTTATTTTATATACTAGCTTGTCAATATCTGTATTTTGGGTTTCTAATTCGTAAAATACTATAGACTTTGTATTTGGACATCACAAACGTATAATTTGAACCAAAGTTGCATTCAATACCACATGATACACAAAAATCGATATTTAAAATTCTTTTTAATATTTAATTTAAAATTAAGAAATTAATTAATGTATAATACTAAAATTTGAATTACAATCTACAATTTGATACCAAAACTTATTGACATACATTCATAAAA
>NW_013665841.1:561296-563766 GCF_000517525.1 Limulus polyphemus | reverse complement strand
ATAAAATAGTAGTTCAATAAAATTTTGAATGTAAGTCTACCAACGTGATGACATGCCCTTTGACCTCTGACCATAGGAAGACCCATCGAGATAGGGATGTACTGTTAAAACAGTTTATATCCCTCTCAAGTAGCTCAGCGGAAAGTTTGAAGACTTATAACGCCAAACAGCGGAATTCAATACCCGTGGAGGGCACAGCACATATTGTCCGTTATTATGAATCTTTGCGCTTAACAACAAAGAAACAAAAACAAACAAACACAATTTATGTTACACATGTAGTTTTATATAACATGTTGACTATAAGTCAGTCATAGGGAGAAAACGCATACGAAAATGCACTCCATAAAGTTGTTTTTCATTATTCAAGAAACCAACGTTTCGGCTTCTTCATCGGGGTCCTATCATAAACAACAACGCAAAGGAAAAGGTTTAATATCTTAAAGTTATGACACCAACCTAATTATATATGTTAAAATCATTTAATTGAATCTTAATAAATGCCAAAAATACACCCAACTATTCACCTCTTAACAGTAGTTATGTACCATACTTTACAATCTAATACACAGAAACCTTTATTAAATATTTTTGTGACCATGTGATTCACCAGTAACTAAAAAAAAGTTATTAAACCGAGCCTAAAATAGTAGCTACCCGCGACTCCTGAATAGTCCCTACGACCATCTTTCCCAAGTAGCTCAACTCCGAAAAACGTTAAAGCGATGATTTTATGAATGACCTCGATGACGACTGGTGGCGCCGTCATTAGTTTTTCTATTGGCAGTAGTGTCACTTATGGTGAGAGAGAAAGCGCAATGGAAGTCACATTCACGAAGTAGCAGAGACAGCCCTAATAAGTTGAGGAAAATATATTCCATAGAAAAAGTTAAACAGAGCATACATACACACACATGATTCTAAACTTAAAGGTAAGCCTAAGCACTGAAGTACGTTATACGTTGTTGTTGAAAGGATAATATTGTTGCGTCATCGAGATCACGTGACTATTCTCACGCCCTCTAGTTTCTAGAACTATCCTGAATGCTCTAGTATTTACTAGATAGGGTAGGCTGGTATATATAAGAGGGTGACAACGTGACGCAATAATGTGTGTGTAGATAGTGAGTAATTGAACTGCAGTCAGAAGTATTATTGACGTTCGTTGATATAGCGTTTGTTTTAGCGCGATTGTTGAAAACAAGTGTATCGTAAAGTTGTATTCGGAAAGAATAAACCAGTTTTATTTAGTAAGGACTTGTGTCGCTAAAGTTTCGTCGGAACGAAGTTACGGAAAGTTAATTAACAAACGGAGACGTAACAATATTAAAGTCTTGCTATGAAAGGTATAAGAACCTCAAACATATTGTTGGAGCGTTTTAGTGCAAGGCTACACAATGGCCTATTTGTGCTCTGTCCACCACGAGGGCTAGAACCCTGGATTTTGCGTTGTAAGTCCGGAAACTTACTGATGATCCATGGCGGGCATTAACTGAAAGTGCTTGCTGAAAACAACAACAACAAAACAGTTTATTACTACACTTTTAAATATGTCTCTTTTCAAAAGTTTAGTAACAATTTAGCCATTGCAGACATGGCACAGTTTTCCCTTTAATGGACTACCTCTGCGTGTTTCTAGAAATGGGGTGGTGTTTCGGCTACTGTATTCGAACTAAGAATATTTCAATATAGAACCACAAACGTTGTCCGAAGCTGGAAACAAGCAGTATTCTATTTTAAAGCCCAGACTCTACTGCGTCACAGCTTGTGTTTGTACAGATGATACTAGATAAAGTATCTTACTATAAAGATGACACATGTAACGAATTTGTTATTATATATTTATTTTAATATCAACGTTTGTTTAAGTTAAATTTATATTTTGAAACATACATAGCTTATACTGTTAAATATGTATTGCGAAACTCCCGCCTACTCTCCAAAGTTATAGAAGATTCTCGAGAGTAAGAATCAACAATATATGTATATACGTAAACGCTTAAATTTAGTTCAGTATTGTTACGTAAAACTGAAATTTCTAGAATGCCTCCACACGGCTATAAATATAACCAACGCGACGCGCCAAAAAGAATATCTATTACTATTTCGCTATATTCAATGTGCTATAAACTTCGGAAGCTATAACTGTAATTTTTATAAAGCTTACCAATCGGAAAACTTCAGATATTTGACCAGGAACATTTACAAAGTTCGAACATGACAAATCATTGACAGTCAGTGGATTCTCATCGGACATTAGTATTTTTACGAAAACATTACGTCATCGGTGAAACTTGACCTGAAATCGGCGTGTGATCAGTGAAGGACAAAGCTAACTAGCTTCCTGTGAAGCGAATCGTACCTATATCAACTCGGCATTAACTCACTCATCGTGAACCCTCGACAAAATATCATGGAAGTTCCAGACTAGAAAGAAGACTTTATGTTGTTTGTAAGTTTGTGAAAATTT
>NW_013665841.1:545872-561286 GCF_000517525.1 Limulus polyphemus | reverse complement strand
TTGTAAGTTGTACTGTTGTGTGTATTTGAGTTAAAAAAGAAAACTGTGAATCAATCTTGTTGGCAAATATTATAGACTGATTATATATCGGCATATATTTCAATACTAATCCAAAGTACAATTTAACTACTAAATTTAAATTATCAGTTAACTCAATTTCAGACCATTTGAAATTCCAGTACGTAACACTTGGGATAAAGAAAAAAAAACAAGTTGGATTACAGCGTGAATACCCTACTTTACAGTGAACCATAGGTGTTGCACAATATAACACGTGATATTGATCAATACTGTGCAACCAAGATGTTGAACATTTACATAAACGTTGTTCTAAAGGGTTTACATAAAATTAAACTTTTATCAGTACCTTAAAGATGAAAGGTATTTGTCAATCGATTAAGCTATTTTGTGATAATAATCGCTTTGCAAGTATTTAAGAAAGCGTATACAGTTTATTTTGTACGCGAAAGCAAACGAAAAAGCAACATCTTCCTGAAAATAAGTGCTATGACGTCACAAACAAAGACGATGTTTCTGTAAGTGCCATGACTGTGAAAGGTTCTGTCCAAAGAGTCAGAAATATTGTAGTAAACAGACGCAAAACTATGAGGGTGGCTCGAAATGCTTCGTTTGAATAACATTCCTTAGCTAAATGCTGTAATGGCCATTCAAACTGAAGATTTTACTCATCTATCCTCCTTTGTTTTGCCCCCCAGTGGCACAGCGGTATGTCCGCGGACTTACAACGCTAGAAACCGGGTTTCGATACCCGTGGTGGGCAGAGAACAGCGGTGTGTCTGCGGACTTACAACGCTAGAATACGGGTTTCGATATCCGTGGTGGTTAGAACACATATAGCCCATTGTGTAGCTTTGTACTTAATTACAAACAAACAAACAATTCTTTTGTTTTCTAGAACAAACTGGAAGATTCTACGTATTCTACGGTGATTTTTATATTGCACATAAAACAAATGCATTCAAAACATATGAAAAGATATTCTGTGTGATACTGCAAACAACGTAAAAGACTTCAGAATGCTAAAAACAACAAACGAAAAGTCACCACAAAATATTCTACGCCAAAAACTGCCGGTTGACCCAAATCTTAATATATAAAAAAAGAATGTGGCAAACAAATAAATGCATAAACGAAACTTTATTTAGTTGAATGTTTTATCATTTTCTGACATATTCATTGTGTTTTTATATCAGTAATTATGCTAAAGATTGTTCAAATTGTTATTTCCATAGATTTGCTGAAGATGAAATATGTGTAATTCCGAAACGTTCATTAAAGATGTTTACAGTTCGTTTTCCACCAAATGCACCAATAACTAACATTCTTTATAATGGTATTTAAAAAAGGAGATCTTCTTATTTCATTTTGCACATACAAGTATTAACAATGTATAATATTTAAGTGACTCTCCAATCTTAATCTCTTTTCTGAATCGTAGTTTGTTTGTTTTTTCTCTTATTTTGTTCATTATATTTAGTGAGAGGCTCGGTGTTAATGAATGAACCCAGGGGAAAGTGGGAAGTGTCAGAATGAGGATATTTAACACACCAGAATCAGAGAAGAAAACACTGCTAAAAATAAACGAAAGCGGTTTATTTACAAGTTCTGTTAAGATTTCATGTTAGCCTCTTTGATGATGACTGCACAAAGGCACAAAATACAAATAAGTATTATTACTAGTAAGTCGCATGTTCTGTTAGGATTTTATGTTAGCCTATTTGATCATGGCTACACAAAGGCACAAAATACAAATAAGTATTATTACCAGTAATAATACTTTATCATCTCAGAGAGACTTGCTACTTATGTCGAAGATCCAACCAATAATTACTTCTAAGTCTCCGTTTTTGTACAGTTTTAATTAGGTTACTCGACTTTAGAATTCAGATAAGTAGAAATCCGTTTAGCCCACCGGACATATGCACATGAGGCGGTGGCCACCATGAGGGTCAAAGAGTAATACATCAAGTTGATTCACTGCGCATGCGTCATTACGGAAGAGGCGACGCAATATTTTTACTGGAACTTACGAGCTGCTCGTGTCATGCATAACAGGTATCGCGTGGTTGATATATTACTAATATTATTATACACTCTTCTGTCATTTCACTCAGAAGTTCTTATTATAACTTAAGACCTGAATAAGCGTTTAATGTTACATATTTTAAGGATTTATGTTTACGACGGATGAGCGAAATGCATATTGCTACTTTCTATAGCATCAAAATTACTTTTAACGGCATTCTGAAATACCGTTCGACAAGTGCAAAGTCCTAGTTATCAGGTGGGACGATTTGATTTGGTTATATTATAGCGCAGGGTTACACTATATGCTATCTACACTCTATCCGGTGCAAGTATCGAATCCAGGATTTTTAGTTTTGTAAGTCCGTAAACATACCGCTGACCCACATGAGGACTTTTGTGTGAGAAGACAAACTAAAGCCGGATGACAGAAAACATTTATGTCACATTCATTTTGTCAATGGGAAAATGTGTAACAACCTGAAATCAGTTAATTACAACAAAGTAAGATTTAGCTTTCGCGGAAACATCGTAACTTTTCAAAAATGCTTACAGAATAATCAAAATGACATTGTTGTTAATCTTTTTTATATATGTATACATACGCACAATAACCTATGTAATATGTGTGTTTGTTCTATAGAAATGACATTAGTATCCAATGCAATTTCATGAATTTTTTGCTTGTGTAATCACGTTGTAGGTATAGTTACACCATATTTGTAAACGCATGCTCACTTTTCTTTACAAAATGAATTAAATAACCGGAACTAGATACAGTCTTTCTTACCATAAATGTGACATGCAGATTCTACAATTACACATGAAACAGATAGTTACGTGATGTGATTTTTTTTTATTTCATAATTCGCGTACTTCATATGTCACACACATATCACGGTATCAGTTCAGAAATTCTGCACAAAATAGAAGAACCAGAAGGTATGTTTAGGGACAGGGTAACACCTGTTAATAGTTTTAAGACTGCCCCTACGTCCAATATTTGCGTTTTAACATGTATATTTTAGGAATTGTTCCATTTCAAGTTCATAAATTTTCTAGAGTCATGTCCTATGATCTCACAGAATTGCCATGTTAAGGTCTCGCAAGCACTTTAGCACCCCCTCCCCATGGTAACCTTTACTTCTACTGTTTATGTAACAAAGTGAAATTATCAAATTGTGTCAACTAGAGAAAGAGTTGACCGTTCGTTATTCCCACGTGAATATCGAGCCATTGACTTAAGAACGTCACCTGGCCCGGCATGGCCAGGTGGTTAGGGCGCTCGACTCGCAATCTGTGGGTTGCGGGTTCGAATCCCCTTCACACCAAACATGCTCGCCCTTGTAGCCGTGAGGACGTTATAATGTGACGGTCAATCCCACTATTTGTTGGTAACAAGAGTAACCCAAGAGTTAGCGGTGGGTGGTGATGACTAGCTGCCTTCCCTCTAGTCTTACACTGCTAAATTAGGGACGGCTAGCGCTGATAGCCCTTGTGTAGCTTCGCGCGAAATCCATAACAATCAGAACGTCACCTATCGGTCACCGAACCCATCGGTCTAAAATTGGCGGAAATATAAAAGCTAATGGTTAGAAAAAGAAGTGAATTTTGATACCTTAAAATTAACGTTATAGAAAGGTAGTGTTGATATTAAGAACAGAATCGAAATTCGAATTGTCAATCTAAACGGTACCTCACGTGTGCGTGGGCCAAACAGACTGTCTAGAGAAACATGGAATGTAAGTATACCGTAATTATTGCTATCATAACGTGTCCAAAGCTGAAAATGCGGAACCTGTTCAGTGCCATCACATCGCCACTCTTGGGTTCCACGTTCCACAGCCCTAAACACTAACTATTAGGCATACTCGGCTCCAATATAAAAAAAATGGAACGTGCTTAGTACGAACTGTCATTTCGAAAACTTCAGTAAAGCATGCATATCCAGGGATTCCTAGAAGTTAACCGGAAAGTAAATTTCAGTATAACCAAAAGCATTAAGATGAATACTAATGGAACAAATAAAGATGAAAAAATCTGTGAAAACGACAGAGAATAAGTGGCACGTGTAAATGATGGTGAAAGTTGGAGAAATTAACAGTTCTAGGTTGAAAAAATAAGTTAATTTCTAAAATGATTTTAATCGGATTGATCTCAATCTAGCGTTTTTTATTGCTTGGGATAGTGTAAACTGCGTTTTATTTTTACGTTTTAGGTTTTTCTGTTTTCACAGATATGTAGCCGAACTACTTTGTTGAAAGCTATTTTACATTAGAAATAATCAACAAATTAATTGTACCCCTTAGGATAAATCCATAATCAACTATTTTTAATTCTTAACATTGAAATTGATAATGTGGGTTTACTACTATACCCACAACCAACCGCAAATGGTAAATGGTAGTTCATCTTGGGTTTAAATACCCCAGCCTTACCTCTTTTTTATTACTCATTTGTTTGCATAACCGGTTTTCACCTGCGATTTGAAAGTTTATTGGAAGAATAGGATATTCCTAACGCATTTCTCGTTACCGCCAAAAAAATAAACTTATATGAAAAACAAATCGCGTTCTGCACTTTGGGGCCGTGAGTACGGTATAACAAAACGATAAAATACCACTATTCGATAAGTGTAGCCCGAAAAATGGCTAGAGGCCAGTTCGGATAGTTCTTGAATAGTTTTTCGAGAATATCCAAGACAAACTAATGCATTTTAGGTACACACACATGTACTTATATGGTTATAGTTACACACCAGAAGACGTTTTGAGACTGACCAAAACACAGGTTCTCCTTCTTCCACTTATGGAGTCCTGTCGTAGCAGATCTGTCAGAGCGCAGTCCACTTATAATGTGTATACAACACTTGAGTTAATTATAACGTATAAGTACAGGAGATCTAAAAATACTCATACAGATCAGAAATCAATACAACCTTTACTTTGTCTATTCAGTATAAAGGAAATCTCTAAAAGATACTTCTAATATACACAATACTACCGAAAGTATAGACACGTTCATTTGGCAATAGATCCGTTCCCATTTAATTCCCACATGAATCACGTGGTACATGCTGCGTAGAGTTTATGGATGTCAGCAGCTGACACATACAGCTGGTTGAAATCAAGATGTCACAAGAAAAACACCTCAGGTTCTTCTAATATAAATGGTTATTTTAATACAGCGTTATTGGGTGTCGGAAACATTTTAACTCGCCTATTTACACTCAGATCCACTGTGTGTCAAATTGATGGGATATCATTGAAACAGCTATGTGGAACGCCGGCCCACCATCTGAAACTAAAGACACTCCTGGGCTCAGGTGAACCTTGAAATGTGTGTGAAACGAAACCGGATATTTAACATTAAATCCGGTACTCAGCAGTTTAATTCGAGCTCAGAGCTGCATAGTAGTACATCCATTGTTAGCAGGGAGCTCAAATTGTTGGATCCTCACGGACAACATAAATCCTTCATTTACTGCAGCTAGCATAAAATATCTGCTTTTATGAAACAGTTCATAGAGGCCCCATTGTACCGATCAATCCATTCTTCCCAATTAATTGTATACCTATTCCAAGAACTGGGAGGTCCACACCTGTAAAGAAACCCTGTTAGGATATCTACCCGTAGTATCCAAGCGCGTGTGCCAGGTTGATACCGCTAATTTTTGAGTCTACATGTGAACACAGTATCAAACATGGCGCCCCCGGGATCCAAAGGGGTGCTAGGAATACAAAATCTGATGTCAGACATTTGTTCAACGACCCTGAAAATCAATGTTTTTGTATGCCCTAATACTAGGTAACCTTCTGGGCGAGTTTTTATCCCCCTTAGTAGGAGGCTACGCCTTATGAATAAGGACCCCCCCCCGGTTTACCCGAGTTGGCCTGCCAAGCCTGGTCCTACTAGCTTTAAAACTGAAGGAGAAGTAGATTAATACAAGACATTTGTTCTCTTGGTGCATTGTGCATCGAAATCTGTGTGTAAAGCAATGGAAATCCATCATGATGGATAACAAGCAGGGTACAAAATGTGAGCTGATAGATGCAAAAGAAAAAAAAACAACAATAACCAAATGTTCCAGAAATAAAAGCTCTTCATTTATAGAAAAACTTGATTTTGAGAAAATAACATAGAAAATTAAACTCCATTTAACGGCACAATAGCTATAAAAATAAAAGATATAAGCTTCACTTGCTAACTCGCCATCATAGCATACATTTCAGTCTTTCTATCTGTTATAAGGGCTTGAAACGCACAAAATGGACAAGTCTGAAATCTTCGGAACGTAGCTGTATACTGTTTACTTGATGTTGGCTTTAAAGACGTGCTCAGTGCCGCATAGCAACAACTAGAGAGTAGTAGTAAACTGTTGTTGTAAAGGGTAATTTATAACTCATGTAGAGGGGGAAACAGGATACATCTGTTCCCAGTCAAGATTTATAAATACTTAAAATGACCAGTTTGATAACTTAAACAGGTGTGTTAACTTTTGCGCATTTCCTTGTCTATGAATATTTTTTTTTTGCTTCTATTTCTGCACTTCTTGCGAAATATATAAAAAACAACAGAAAAACGTTCACATTTAACTTAACCTAATACGAAATTCACGTACATATTGTGATATCCAAAAAGCTGTTGCTAGCATCAACTTAATCTTATGAGATTCAGCATTTAATGTTTTGTTGTATTCTTTTTAACGGACTATCATATGTTTCTTTAATCAACGTTTTGTAACATTATTTTTACAGTGAAATGAAAAATACCACTACTTGCTCAGAAAAAGGGAAAAAACATAACAGTTAGCACAGCACGTGAATATGTCATGATGACTTTATTATTTTTCATCACTACGAAATATTTAACTTAAATTTCTTAATTTAGAACGTACCTCTCACTTCCACCGTGAACCATTACGTTTGAATCAGTAACTTTTAACCGGGTTCCTATGGAGATATACTCAATACATCTTGTCATACAGTTGCCATAGTTACAAATGGGTATTTGCAGGAGAGTCTCTATGTAAAAAAAACTACTTTCGTCACAAGGTTTCTACTTAACATAATGTTCAAACGGTTTAACTTCGTAGTCTAGAATAAACACTAGTCCAAAAGGGCTTTAAAACCCGATTATAATAATAAGTAGGTGTAGTTGGTTCGCTGTATAATATGAAATAATGAGTTCGACGAAATGACGTAACATTATTCACATAACTAAGTTAGTTTAGGTTACTACATGATGAAGTAAAATGGATTCAAAACCCTATAGATATTCGCTGTTATTATATTATATTACACTAGCGCTTAGAAACAGTGATTACGTTTTTCCACCATGACAAGTACAGAAAATATAGACAGAGCAACGTCAATCCACGTACGTGCACTATACCTGACAAATACAATTATCTACAGTAAACACAGCAATGTAGATGTAGGAATTTTTAAAGTCGGGCATCATCTTAACTGCTTGTAATCTATTAAAGATTCAGTGTCTTCTCGCCCGTTGAAACTACATCTAATACAAGGTTTTTTCTTAGATATACACGACTGTTTCGATTTAAGTTTAATGCGAGTGTTATGATTTAGATAGTTTATATAGCGCAAGTGTTAAACTTAGTTATTTTTAGAAGCGATAGTTTATTGCAAGTTTGTTTAGGTAACTGTGTACGAATCGTACGATGTGTAGTTCAATAGTTATGAATTAGTGATTGTTGTATTATTTCGTCATGTTATTTCATCATAGTATCTAGTAGTGTGTCGAACGTTCTTGACCTCTGTCGGGGTATAAATACGCGTCGAAAATTTAGTTCCAGGGATAGATAGATATGGACTGCGTGATTGTGAGCTTAGCCATAAAGAGCGTATAGTGGCGATTTTTAAAGTGAAATTATCACATATTGTATTGTAATAACAGGGTAGTAAGAATAATTCGTCTTGTCAAATTATGTTCTAAAGTAATTGAACCAGCCTGTGTGGGCTTTGGAAAAAAGGAGACAATTATTTATAGTTCTGGATACAACTGTGGTAACCAATAGTGTAACGAACATTTGTATATACATATGACTTGTTTCAATATATTATTTTAAAACAAGTGGATTGTATGCTGTTTGTTTATTGTTGAAATTTATCACCAACAAGTCACAGACAACTACTGTAAAGAATCGGCCTATACATAAAACCTGATAATTTTCCGAGGAGAAAACTTGTTCCAGGATTACAACGAAACGGTATGCGGTGCTATTGTTTCAATGTACGCGTGGTTTTTATAACAAAGTTTACAATGAAATGTCCTGAAATTAGCATTAGCTATTATCATCCATGATTTGTAAATGAAAAATAAGCATAAAAATTTGATTATTTAAAATTTGCTAGTCATCTTTGTTGTAATAATTTATTACTTTTATTTCATGAACCTTATTATGAAAAAAAAAGAAAAGAAAAATTATTGTCTACAGCTGTGGTGTAAATTTCAAAATCAAGCCAGGTGTTAAAAATATACAGGGTGAGCCCAATACGGCTATACAGTTGTTTCATTTAAAACATCATTTAATTTCTAACAATTACTCTGAAATAATCAATAATTACGTAAGTTTGTTTCAATTGTATTTGTAATATTTTCTTTAGTACAAACCGTATAACACCAACTATACCAACCGAAAAGTACCAACTATATAGCAACTTTTGCTTCCCCCTGTATATATATATATACGTGTTTCGGATTTACAGAAAACGGTTCGTGAAATTTAGCAGCTAAACATATGAACAAACACGTTCCGAATTCTAAACTGCACATGAAGGTGATAAAATGGATTATAACACATTTAACGCGTTTCTACTCTATGGTTCAGATGAATTTTTGAAGCAGATAGAATCTCATTTGCAGTTAAATAAGTGTTTTGAGCTAAGCTACATACTTCAACATGTATGTTAACCAATTAGAACAATCATAATAAGATCCTGCGGGTCACTGGCAGAATCATATAATTTATAATTCTCAATGTTCTTTAGTGAATTTCTAACACAAATAATATGCGTTCGTAATAGTCTGCTTGCGGTCCGAGGCTCTGTCGTACTTCCAACGATTTATGACTACAAACTTTACGTCATCACGTTGTATATTGGAATTTTCAACCTGCACAGCTCCTTATGCGCACATGGAGACTAAACAGCCAGATAAGAGACCCTTCAGTTTCAGTCATAGCCATACTTCATTGCGAACTACTGGGGGGGGGGGGGTAGGTAGCTCTAGACAGCAGTACGTGCCACTACATGAGTTTTGCCCAAAGTTATATATATGATGCACGAGTACTGGGATAGTGTACTGATCCTACAAAAATCTTACTCGTGTTTGATTTAGTCCACTTCATGAACAGAAATTACCAGCAAGTACAATGAATTTCTGTTTAACTGTACACACATTTTAACACCTCGTGACATATGATATACAACATATAATTCGTGACACTGTAATTCAGATGACTTCTGTCGAACTGAAGTCTATATACGACACAATGAAGAAGCAATATTTGTGTGAATAACTTTGAATGTTCCTAGTAAAAATACGGTAAAATAAATACTGGTTGTTCCTTTATAAGTGCAGCCTTGTCGTGTGAAGTTATCAATTTTTGTAGCGATAAAAATGGGAATTTATATATGAAAAATAGTTAAAAACGTTATCCTATTTTAAATAATGAACTATGAACCAATCACGGTTAGAAATACGTACAAAACATATTTAAGGATATTGGAAATTATTATTTCAAATAAGTAAACAACACGTAAAATTAAGTGTACGATATCTGACCACAAGAATAGCGATATAACAACAAACGAAATTTGGAATTTTTCTCATTATTTAAAAACAAAGAAAACTTACACATGGGAACGAAGGTCCATCATATATATATAGTAACCATAGCACGTGCGATCAGTTTTAAGAATTGTAAATTACAAACCAGAAACAATTAGAGTAAGTTGTATAATTCAAAACGAGAATAAAGTCACATTTAAGTATAATGTCAGAGAAAATCAACAGCTATTTATGTTGACAGAATATAGCTGACCTCAGGAAATACATTATCTTAACAGAAATCAACCCAAAAAACTTACTACCCCATTTAACAACTGATAAACAGTGGATAGTGGTTTCGTCTATTATAGTAATTTCATACGTAGTGCTCTACTTTTCTAGGGCTGGCTACTGTTTATGGATAACATACATTAGTGTTTCTACATTCTATATTCTATATTCGTGTAACCTGATACTACATTGGTAGAAATGACTGATACCACTTGATCTATATTTAATCATAAATGTATGTAAGTAAATATACATATTAAATATGACATTCTCCATTTTATTTTCTAGGATTAATAACGCTAAATGCACATTCATATATACATACATATATATAGATAGATAGAAAGTTTCAGATAGATTTAGAGACTGGCGGATAAATTGATATAAAAATACAAATATGGTGAATGTTTATGGACGAGGCAATCTATTTAACTTTCAATGAAAGCCACAAAATACACGCCCTATACATTATCTTTCTAAATTAATTAACGAAGTATAATTAGAATCAAGCTTCAATGTAAATTTTCTATTATATACCCTAGTACATACAAAAAGACGTAAAAAAAGCTCTTTTAAGTAAATTCCGTGTGACCAGTTTGGGTGTTGGTATTCCAGAAAGTAGTTAAACTCAAAACATTAGCATTATTCAATCATATAAGCTTAATACATAAGTACAAGAACAAAAACACAAACTTTCTTCGTCTTACATAACTTTAATTTTTGGGGATACTTTGCAAAGAAGATACTCATCAGATTTTTGGAAAATGTTAAATATCATGGTTTCTTGATAGATATCTAGTTAGATTTGTATCTTTCTAATGAAGAAGGCAGCACAGAGAACTCCAAATATATTTTGACAGAAGGCTGATCATCAGTTAAATATCTGGAATTATCAGTGAAATGTGTATTAAATGTGTATTCAGTTGCCAAGACCAAAAATTAAATAATAATAAATAAACTTCTCACGTAGGAAGACACAAATAAACCTACAGGTACAAACTACAATATGGGAAGGATAAACTGTAACTTGTAAGAAAGGGGTCTGTAAAAGTAGGACTCACACAGCGGTTAGGGTAGTTTAGGGTTGTCAGTTTATCAGATTTATATCTGTTGGGATAGTCGGTTTATCTGATTTACAGCGGTTGGGATAGTCGGATTATCAGAATTAACGTCTACTCACAAGCCTTTTATGCAAAAGTAAAAAATAAGAAATAGAATTAAGAGCAAATATTATTTAGGTCCTTTTTCATTGTCCTAAAAAACGTTTTATTTTGTTTTGTTTTCGTACTATTAATAGACATAACATTCGGAGAGGGGACACTTACCCTACGTCCCAGAGTTGGGTTGTACAGACTCTTGTTTCGCCTCCACTGGGGAATTGTTTCCTTTATATCTATAAGTTCTCATCTCCTGTAAATTGTATTCGGTTCCTGACTTATTCATAGAATACAACACGTGCAAGCGACTGATTTTCATTACTTGTATGTAAACGGTGCGCTTTGTCTGCATTCATGTTGAATCAGGTATGGCTAATTTATATCTACCATTTCCCGACTGCAAGGTATGATAGAAATACGAAAAAAACTTGGACTGCGCCTTACAATAGAAAGGCGAATTCTTGAAGTCGCAAACTTTTAGGTCGTAATTTTTCGTCCTAAATTTCCATAATGGGAAAGTTTTTCATGTCGGGTAGGCGGGTATGTTCCTGATTATACCCGCCCTGAACTGGACCCTAAGTTATCAAGTGAAACAACCCACCAAAGGACAGAATTTCTAAAGTTGCCTCACGACGAAACTGACGATTTTTTTTCACAACAGGGTTAGTTTATCATTGTTACTGAATGCAGTAAGAGTAGAAGTTAACTTACCTACTTTACACAATGCATCAGTAGACTTGAGAATACATTTACGAATTGTGATTTACTAGCTCAAGCACTTCGAACAATCTTATCAAAGCTTACTCAATCGAGTGTTTCGAGATAGATAAAGTACTAATTTAAGTGTTTATGAAAAAATTGACTTGTTAACTCAAAGACTTAGGGGAAGACGACTTATTAATTCAGTTATTATCAGAAATGTGGCCTGCTGACTTAAGCAAGAATAGACAAGAAAAGTTAATTCAATAAGATGGACCAAGCAGTATCAATGACCTTCTACCTTAAAAATAATGCATACTTCTTGTAACCTTTACACACGTATGTAAGTGCTGTTCTCATGTAGAAGTATTAAATAATATACAGGTGACGGAAAGGGGATTTTCTATTGCATATAATAAATATAAAATTAATGGCATACCTCGCTGGAATATAAAGAGGGCGCTGTTTGGCCCATTGAAGAGTTACACATCCTTACTAAGTTGGACGTCTCTGAAGTTCCTGTCCCAAGGAATAAACAAATAATTACATATTCATAGACTTAATATATAAGAACACAATTATTTAATTATTAATATTTCTTGAAGACCAAAAGCATCGCTAGCAACGAGATGTTTTCTAGTTTACCTGTTACTCGTATTTAAACCTGTTTATTTATAATAGTAATTATTATAGTAGAATTTTAGCAATTCTTCTGGTGGAAGTTATCACATTATTATGATTTAGTCATGGTTCTCTTAGATGTAAATATGTTATACACAAAATATACTATAAATATATTTTCAATGGTATTTCCACAAATACTTGCGTATTGTACATTCTCACTAAAATAAGATTTCTTTCTCTGTCACACATAATTTATCTTTCTACATTTTAAACGCTAAATAGTTGTCATTAGTTAGGTTTTATTCAGAAGTAATAAACTACACTGTTGCCCTCTATGAGCTACAACACATACTAATATAAAACAAAAGTGGTAAAGGATTAGCAGATGTGCATTCAAATCTTTAACACTTGACTCGGGTAGTAACCTCAAATTCGAATACAATTATGTCTAAAAAACACATTTAGAAATTTAGTACTAGTTAAGTAAAATATCTAAAGAATCACTCTGTCAACCGCATAAATAAAATATGTAGGCTTAAATACGATTATAAATTATACAAATTAACTTGAAATAATCTCTTGTACACTTTTAAAGGATAAAACAACTTGTAACATGCACGTGTAAATGTGTAATATAGTTTATAATAACAATGTCGTTTTATTTAAACCTTTCGATCCTCTAAATATCATGCTCGATAACTTTTAAAAATAATCTACGAGTAATTTTTTGTTTAATTATCCATTGAAATAACAAAGTTTTACCAAACTCTTTATGAAGGATTCGTCTTATTTGAGCGTAAATAAAATTATATGCAATTATTTATTTTTATTTGCAAGATATTCTAAAAGTGCCAATAGTGAAAATCCTTTATAAAAGTTGCTTAGTATATAGCTAACAATAATAACATAACTTCAGGGATGTAAGTTATAAGTTGGCAGACTCGCAACGTTAAAATCAAGGGTTCGATTCTCTGTGATGGACGTAATACAAATAGCCCATTGTGTAGCTTCGGATTAAAAAATACAATAATTTTAAAAATGGCGGTTTTCGAATTATTGAAACTCCGTAAAATGTAAAATAGACATGTAAGTTGTTATACATTTAAACAGATTTATATCATAAACAGATTTTTAGAGTATAAGTTTACGGTATTCAGTTCTGCGCAGTAGAAACATGAACACATTTTACATTTTAGACATTTAAGTATTATCGGCAACAACAAAACAACTCATAGGAAATATTTTGGCATGAGATGAAATTGCGGTTAGTACCAAAAAATACTTGTTTTACAATGTATGGAACAAAAGAATATAGTATAGAGATATTACATACTTACCAATTACCAATATGAAAAAAAAGACATTTCTACATAAATATTTTGTACTTTATGTTTTAATCGTTAGAAATTATTGTAGTTTTGTTTTCACAGTCAACCAATGCATTGTTATCTGCGTTATTCAAAGTGTTTGTTTCTTTATCTTGAAAGGATCTTGTGTCACAAATTTACTACGTTATAACAAAAACTCAAAATCAGATCAACCTGATTGTTGCATAAAAAGAAAGCATTTATCTTAGCTACACAACAGAAAAGACACAAATGTAGTCCAATGTAGCCCCTTTCATTTATTACTTCCAGAGATGGACTAAGTGAATAATAAATGATTACAGATTAGGTTATACGTGAGGACATGATTTTGTACGTTAGCTATAAGAGCATATTTTCAAAACGTTTTGAAAATATTACAACTTTTGCAGGTGATCCTGTGTGCTAACTACTTAACCTGGAGCTATACGAACAGTTACAGAAAAATCATAATATTCATTTCTAGTGGTATACCAGTTGAAATGTTAAATAACAGATGAAGATGATAAGAAAAAAAAGATACCGAGCAGTTTTGAAACGTTTTGCTTAGGTTAAATCAAGTTGCAATTTACAACAACAAGGAAGAGTCTCACGAATACTCTTTCTTTTTCTTGTTCAGTTGTTCTTATTTCATCTCGTTATATCTGTACATTTGCGGTGAATTCTATTGTATTTACTTGTCGTGTTTAAGAGGAAGCGATTAACAGGCTGACCAAAAATGATGGATAATGATTGGAATTACTATGTTCAAACTTTCTTTGTTTTAAAATCACGAGTCCGTTATTTTTTATAAACGATTCTAAGTAATAACTCTTCAATTTAAAACATAATATCAGAAATATTCAGGGGCGATTTTAACGGTCAGTAACGCTTTTTACGCGTTGTTTATGAACAAGTTATTTGGTATAAGACATTTTTCATACGTAAATCTCTTTTAAAACATTAGTAAAAAAGGTATTATGTCACTACGCCTGATTTCATTACTGTTACATCACTGAAATGGAAGAGTTGCCTTACAACAATCATGCAACTTTTGTTTGTTTTACCACCTTTAAAAAAGTATATTATCGCTACTTTTGATTTGATTACTGTTACATCACTGAACTGGAAGAGCTGCCTTACAATAATCATGCAACTTTTGTTTGTTTTACCATCTTTAAAAAAGTATATTATCACTACTTCTGATTTGATTACTGTTACATCACTGAACTGGAAGAGTTGCCTTACAACAATCATGCAACTTTTGTTTGTTTTACCATCATTAAAAAAAAGTATATTATTACTACTTCTGATTTTATTGCTATTACATCACTGAACTGGAAGAGTTACCTTACAACAATCTTGTAACTTTTGTTTGTTTTACCACCTTTAAAAAAGTATATTATCGCTACTTTCGATTTGATTACTGTTACATCACTGAACTGGAAGAGTTGCCTTAC
>NW_013665841.1:539671-545403 GCF_000517525.1 Limulus polyphemus | reverse complement strand
ACATTCAGTGCTGATACACTACAAAATATGACTTTCAGTGTTGATACACAACAATACATAACATTCAGTGTTGGTACACAACAAAATATAACTTTCAGTATTGATACACAACAATACATAACATTCAATGCTGATACACTACAATACCTTTTGTAGTGTATCAACACTGAATGTTATGTATTGTTGTGTATCAACACTGAGTGTTATGTATTGTAGTGTATCAACATTGAATGTTATGTATTGTTGTGTATCAACACTGAGTGTTATCTGCCTTACCACTTCCGTTTTTTGATTTACCATACTTTCTTTTAAAGTTAAGCTACCTTACAATCTGGAGCTTAATGAATCAAACCACTATACGTAGAGAAACGCGGATTGTGGTACAGAAACTACAATTTTAACATTTTATCCAACTTCACTTCCAGGTACTTGCTAATTTTGTTTTTAAATAAATAAATAATAAGATCAGTTTTCAGAAAATTAAAGTCACCTAAAACAACTGTAGCTATAAAAAGGTATTATTATACTGAAAGACAATAAATAAAAAACAAAATTGTCTTTATACAAGGGGTCCGGCATATCCAGGTGGTTAGAGCGATTGACTCGCAATCTGAGGGTCGCGTGTTCGAATCCCCGTCTCACCAAACATGCTCGCTCTTTCAGCCGTGGGGGCATTATATTGCTATTCGTTGCTAAAAGAGTAGCCCAAGAATTGGGGGTGCGTAGTGATGACTAGCTGCTTTCCCCTCTAGTCGCTCACTGCTAAATTAGGGACGGCTAGAGCAGATAACCCTCGTGTAGCTTTGCGCAAAATTCAAAACAAACCAAACTTTATGCAAGAGGTACTTTCGCTTAGGTTTGTTGAAATATGCACTTGTAATACTTGTTTTATTGCAAAGTTATGAGCACATTTTGTGAGGGAGATTGAAAACTAAGCAATTAAGACAAAGTAACGAACTCAAATCAGTATTAAGATGACATAGCTGCATTTAATACTCCGCGTTCTTTATGTGAGTTTACCATAGGCCTAAATCGAAAGATATACAGCTCACAGTATAGATTGTTTAATTTGGTAAATTTTCCTTACGTTCTAAAACTCTCTTCTATTTCATTCTTCCAGACATATTTACTTAACTAGGTGATTAACTTTTGTCAAATGTACAGATGTATGGATGCATTATTGATTGGGGATATGAAATAATATATATAATATTAATATGCCAATCTTTTAAAACAATTTATATTTACGGACATTAATCCTCATATTAGAAACGTAGTTTATTAATCCTTATATTAGAAACGTAGTTTATTAATCCTCATATCAGAAACGTAGTTTATTAATCCTCATATTAGAGACGTAGTTTATTCGCTTTTAGTTAGGAAATGTTTCTTAACTGAATCAAACACAAAGTACGCACGGTGTTAATTTCTTTGTTTTAGAGCAAAGCCATATTGGGCTATCTGCTGTGTCCACTGCGGGGAATCGAACATCGGATTGTAGAGTTGTAAGTCCGTAAACGTATTGCTGTTCCATCGGGGGACGTGTTAATTTATTAGTGCATATTAATCTAGCTAGCTAAATCAGGGACGAAGTTCGTAAATGTTATGTGTCTTGATTTAACGAACATAATATTTTATTATAAGTGTGATCCCCCACCCCATCCACATAGAAAATGGGAGAGAGAAGCAAGACTATTCTATTTAAAATTATTATTATTATATTTACCTCAGATTTATTGCTATCTTAAATAGTATGCAGCGGAGTAAAAAAAAATTTTAAAGATTTTAAACAGATTAATTCCGAGCACATTAACAGTATAACGTTTCTTCTGAAATCAATATTTTGTGGAATGTGTTCAAATATTAATTAAACCTTTCTACTATATTTCTGTGATTTGTATATTTATTTTTGCACTTGTTTTTGTTAATGATTGTAATTATGACAAATACGTAACACCAACTTTTGAACAGAAGAAAATTTAATAAATTTAAAAGGAGCATGATAGAGAAAAGCCGTATATATTTATTTATTTATACTGTTAAAATAGTTATATAGTAAAATACAATATAACTATTTTTACTTTTTTGGTATTTCTAAGGATATTATTCAATTAATAGGTTAAGCGTCGATGAAAGTGTTTTGAATTTTGCAATACAATTAGCGATGATACAAATGATCACTTTTGGGTAAAGTAGATTACAAGAAACATTTTGGAACGTGGTTCAAGAAATGCTGTTCCCTTTTCTTGTTTTTAATTAACTAACAAAATAAACAAGTCTTCTTCCTGTATTAAAACACGGTTTAACTCTGATAATTATGTAAACATAATAATAGGTAGACCGAAATGTGTGCATTTTGTGTTTTCCTGTATGCTTAACACACCTTTAATTCTAAACTTAAAACCGAAACAGAATGCACGAGATGTTTTACATTTTAAATGTCAATAGAAGACCTCTGCAATACATATGTCCATAGAAAGGTAATCTCAAGTCAGTAGTTCCACTTTAAGGGTCTACAGATAATTAGTTGCACTGTACTAAATCATCAACAAACAGATTCATGACTGTTGTGAGGATGTAAGCATCTCAGACGTTTCGTTCAGCGTGCAAGGTTGGGAAGAAAGAACTAAGAACTGAATATTATACAAACAAAATTTTTCATCGCTTACTTTTAACCGACAAATACACTTCATAACTTTCTCAATAAACCCACGAACGAAACTTAACTTACAACTCATCTCAAAACTTAGGGTCAAAGGTCAAATTTCTCTGAATCGAAATGTTAAATATTTTACTTACTTCTACAGATTGAGATAGTATATGAATAAGTTTAACATTTCATGCACACATTAAATGGGGAATGTTCCTTGATTATCGCCCGATCATTTTCAGATACGTTAATTCCAACGACATATTGTATTTCAACACTAAAATTACAGATGATCATATGGGTTTTCGTTGGCTTTTTAAAACACATTATGTTAAACAACTTATGCACGATATTGCTTATTGGTCCATGTTTTTGTTGGTTACAGACCCATAATAACATAGGAGTCGTACAAAATTTGTAATTATGTATACTATCAATATTGCTCTTAATTTTGCAGCTCTCTACCAATGGCTCATCGGTAAGTCTACAGGCTTACGACTCTATAATCGGACTTCTATACTCATGGTGGGCAGAGCACAAATAGCCGATTGTGTAGCTTTAAGCTTAACAACAACCAAATTAAACAAAACTATTAATTTCAGTAATTACAGCTGGAATTTACTATGTATTTCACCCAGAAAATGAGTGATTTCCCTCTTTTTTTTTCGTTCGGTATTGTACACAGTTAGTTGCAACAGGGAAAAACATAAAATACTCTTTATCAGGCAACATTTAGAGCTCACCGGTAGCGAACGGTTTAAATACAGGTTAGACATTTGAGAGATAAATATAATATAATATTTTAGAATGCTTGATAAGGAAAATATAGAAATCAAAGCTTCACATAAACTATACGTCCAACTTTACCCTGCCGTTTTTCTCTTACATTTATGGGTAAGTTGTTCAAGCTTTAATCCCTAAAAATTCAACTTACGAGTTTGATTGTTTCGTAATTTCGTAAAACGCTATATAATGGCTATCAACGTATAACCGTCCCTACATTCGAACTGATAGTCAACATCATCCACTGTCAATTCTTGTTTGACTAAATAGTGGAAATTGACCATCACTCTTATAGCGCATCCGCGGTAATAAAGTGCGGATCACGTTTTTACGGAAATGAGTTGTGAACCATAAGTCGTCAGATTCACAGCCCAGACGCGATAACCATCACGACATGCCCCTGGCTTAATATTTCCGAGCATGAGACAGTTCAGAAATCTGTATATAATCTAAACAGCGAACTCTATTTTTACAGTTTTTCTAATATTTGAGCAAACAAATTGTGTAGACGTTAACATTCATTTCATTCGTTTTTCTTGTGATAAATATGAACTAAATAATTCCATTCACACTATGTCTTTGGTGTGTTATAAGAGGCATTGATTTAAGGTGTTAAGTCAGCGATCTTAGGCAGCGTATTAATGCATATTTGTTATTTTAACATACATTTCTTCCCACCTGGAGGGCAAACAGTTAAGTGAGTGATCGGTAGAGCAGCCAAACTTTATCGTCGTCGTTTAATATCCTCCACTGCTTTTAGTTGCAAATGAAGAGATTCTCGTGGAAAAAGAAACGAGACATCAGTAGACTCGAGATGGGGGTGACAATGCCTGTGAATGAGATGCTTGCTCCCCCTAGTGGAGGAATGAAACATATATCTATAAGTTTCATTTGAAGAAACAAAAACGAATCTAATATCTAAAGACTTTGTCGATAAATAATTATTTGGAAGTTGTTGATCCACAGAATGCGTAAGAACTTCTCGGCCATCGTTTTTTTTTTCTAGTTAAGTCTCTGTCTAGCAGAGTATTTACGTACTATAGTCACTGTCAGAGATTTTGCCGGTAGGTTGAACTTGACAAGTGACAACGACAGACAATATAGATTTTTATTTTTTGATTTTAAAATTTAACATATTCCTTGAAAGACTGTAGACGCCCGATGTCAAAGTCTCCTTTTTTTAATGAAACATCATACGTGAACTTTCAATGTAACGTCGGAATATTGGTCTGCACACCAATTCAATATGTACTTATTCCTATTCATATTCCACATACAGACTGAGCAAGTAATGTTAATTATCCTCTCTTATCATTAAAATATATTTTGAACTTCGAGTTCTAATTTAGATTGTAGTACATGTTCATAGATTAAAAACCCTTCACAAATATGCTATCACAAATGTAGAAAAAAAAAAGGATAACCTGAATCTAGTTTTGAAGCGAAAACTATTGGAGTTTATTGATGGGTTTACTAAGAAGCACTGAGTTATTGAAATTATCTTACTTAAGAAATACTTTCAAATTAACCTTATAGAACTAGTTCCATTATACTTTAGAGAATATAATAAATATAGAATGAATGTAACTATTTGTGAATAGATTTTGTTTTGTTTTGTTTTTTACTGGGGTTTTCGCACCGATTTAAATCTTTAATCACTTGAGTAAATGGGCTACAAGAATGGTTTACATTTCAAATAAGTTTTATTTTATCTCTTTCATGTGTGGTCGAGTCTCAAAAAATAAAAAAGCAAAAATAAGGCTTACTGGAGTAAAAGGTATTTCATATGGTTGAAATGAAAATATTAGTTAACTCCCTTTTGTACTTATACTCAGAATGGCTCACATACACCTTCAATAATATGTAAGAAACATACCACATAACTCAATGCCTCTCTCCTAGAAAATATATGACAATGTTGGATCACGGATAATTGTCGGGATCCAGACCGAAATGCTAATACTCTTCCATTTCAGTAATGTAACAGTAACGACATCAGAAGTAGTGATAATATACTTTTTTTAATGATGGTAAAACAAACAAAAGTTGCATGATTGTTGTAAGGCAACTCTTCCATTTCAGTAATGTAACAGTAACGACATCAGAAGTAGTGATAATATACTTTTTTTAATGATGGTAAAACAAACAAAAGTTGCATGATTGTTGTAAGGCAGCTCTTCCAGTTCAGTGATGTAACAGTAATGACAACAGAAGTAGTGATAATATACTTTTTTTTAATGATGGTAAAACAAACAAAAGTTGCATGATTGTTGTAAGGCAGCTCTTCCAGTTCAGTGAT
>NW_013665841.1:512473-538742 GCF_000517525.1 Limulus polyphemus | reverse complement strand
TTATTGTAGTGTATCAACATTGAATGTTATGTATTGTTGTGTATCAACACTGAGTGTTATGTATTGTTGTGTATCAACACTGAGTGTTATGTATTGTTGTGTATCAACACTAAAAGTTATGTATTGTTGTGTATTAACACTGAAAGTTATATTTTGTTGTGTATAAACACTGAAATTCATATTTTGTTGTGTACCAACACTGAAAGTTATATTTTGGTTGTGTATCAACACTGAAAGTCATATTTTGTTGTGTACCAACACTGAAAGTTATATTTTGTTGTGTATCAACACTGAGTGTTATGTATTGTTGTGTATCAACACTGAAAGTCATATTTTGTTGTATTTCAACACTGAATGTTATGTATTGCTGTGTATCAACACTGAAAGTTATATTTTGTTGTGTAACAACACTGAATGTTATGTATTGTTGTGTATCAACACTGAATGTTATGTATTGCTGTGTATCAACACTGAAAGTCATATTTTGTAGTGTATCAACACTGAATGTTATGTATTGCTGTGTATCAACACTGAGTGTTATGTATTGTTGTGTATCAACACTCAGTGTTATGTAATTTTGTAGTGTATCAACACTGAATGTTATGTATTGTTGTGTATCAACACTGAGTGTTATGTATTGTAGTGTATCAACATTGAATGTTATGTATTGTTGTGTATCAACACTGAGTGTTATACTGAGTGTTATGTATTGTTGTGTATTCAACACTGAGTGTTATGTATTGTTGTGTATCAACACTGAGTGTTATGTATTGTTGTGTATCAACACTGAATGTTATGTATTGTTGTGTTTCAACACTGAAAGTTATGTATTGTTGTGTATCAACACTGAAAGTTATATTTTGTTGTGTATCAACACTGAAATTCATATTTTGTTGTGTACCAACACTGAAAGTTATAGTTTGTTGTTTATCAACACTTGCAGGTGAGTTACTTCAATATATTGATGTACTTATTACTGAGTCCGTGTAAATAAGCTTTCAATATATAATCTCCTAACTGAGCGAAACAAAAAAAAGCGATAGATTAATGTCATTTCCAAACGCGACTCTTCAAGATTAAGCCCGTTACATCTTCCACGATTCATTAACATTTGCATAATATATATCAACGTTATATTTTTTATATCTTCAATTTTTTACATTTCCGCTTTCTTGGCTCCTTAAACCTTATTTTGATAAAAGGTTTAGAAGAACAGACCTTCATACTCCAGATATATATATAAAATAATTTTCATTTTATTTCAACGAACGTTTCGCCTTTGCGGCTTCATCAGGGTTAATATACACAGCTGTGGTATAAAGGTATAATATACATATCTGGAGTATAAAGGCCGTTTCTTCTAAACTTTTTATTAAAATGTGTAAATCTCTCCAGTATGCATTACAAATTTTGAAAGACAACAAAAAATTTCCTGAAACCCTAGACACAGCGCATGCGTATAGGCGCATAATCATATCCAACATACTTATACTTAATAACTTCTATCATACACGCTTAATTTTTTTCACTTTAATACATTGTGTTTCGGCTTTCTTTTATGACGTACTTTTATGTTTATATTAATCTAAATTTTATGCCAGCAGTTGCAGTTACATACAAATCAAACACTTTGAAACTATCATAAAAGTTTAAGAAATCATGATTCCATGAACGACATAGCCTTTCTTATGCACATTTTATGGTGAAACACAATTTCACTATAAGTGAAAAACTATAGTGCATTCTAACAAAGCTGGTTACTTTTGAGTTAGTCAAATCGTGCACAATTTAGCTTAATAAGGGGTGTTGCAAAATAAACCACACTTTTTTTTTTCCGAGAGCATAACAAAGTAAAATAAGATTTTAATTCAATCAAAAAAGTGGTTCCAAGTATCAGTATCGCTTGATTGGGCCACCATTGTTCTCACGCACGAGTTTTAATCGATTTGCAAAAGATATCAGCAATGCAACAAACATGTATGTTTTTGTGACTGTCTCTGTTAGCTCATCAGTGAGAACACGAATCAAGGTTTGTGTCTCTCGCATTCAGGCAAAGTTTCCAACATTTCTTCCGTGCATTGTTGAACGAAAGTTCCGACTTGAACTCTCGGATCATGTCTGCGACTAGTTTCTGAGCCATCCCGAAGGCAGCACATGCAATACGAACGTTAGTTCTAATGAGCACCATGATTAAAAAGTTTTCGCAAAAAAATGAAATTCGAAGAGTCAAACACCCAAGAGTACATTGAAATGACCTTTTTTCACGAGTGATGATATTCACGGTACTACCAAGTTCATCATTACTTCAAGGAAAAAAGTGTGATTTATTATACAACACCCCTTACATCTATCTAATGTCTCTTTACTTTCTTGAAAGTTTTCCATCGAAATGTACATTGTTTTATATCTACTTTTCCCTTTCTGTTGATCAAAAGTTAAGAAAACCTGGGAGATGTATCACATTTTAACAAATGTATTTTTTTATGGTTTTGTTTTTAGCAGTACTTCTTTTTGTGTCTATGTCCACGTAGTGACCCGTATTCATTTTCCATTATTCAGCGGTCTTTCCGAGACTGAACAAGGAAATAAATATCAATACTCCTAAAACTCTATTTAGAAATAATACTTTACACATTTCTATTTCTCCTAGAGCATAGTTGTTGACATATCATTATATATAGAACATTTTTAACACATGTATGAATAGTTAATCTTTGTGACGAAAAATCAATGCTGTGAGCAATACCCGTCTAACTTGGATCTATTTTCAATCGAAATGTCATCAACCAGAACCTTCTCGTGGGGGACATCTTTGAGTAGCCTAACAAAGATGGAGTTTTTGTTGAATTGCGAAATGGAGTACCTTTACGTAGAGTACCTTTAGATTAATATAGCTCTACATTTATTGCAATCTTTTATTTAAAAATATATCGATAATCTTTCTTGAACATCAGATAATGCTATTGTGTGAAAACAACTTCCATGACCCTAAAAGATGGTACATGTGCAAATTAAACATTACTAACATTAACTTGGTAGACAAAAGGTAGATAAGCTAATTACAATGAAGAAAAACATGGAATTTAGTTAATTTTTCTATCCAAAATATATGTAAAGCTTGATTTATGTTTCCATTCTTTAGCCCTGCACCACAAAAGCACGTTAAGTGATTTCAGAAGATTAAAAAAACCACCAGTGACGAGCTTAATATGCTCAGTCTATTGCCTACTTGAACAGCACATACAGTGAGGGGATCAAACATAGGCACATGTGGGCAAACAAAAAGATCAAATAACATAAACAACCCCTTTTTTGAACTTTGTCTAAAATATAACAACCAACACACCATGGCTGTATAATTTCATGATTTTTCTCGTACTTCATAACTAATTCTGAAAATATCGTGAATCATGCAGTCTTTCTTTCATCAATATCTTAGTCTTCTTCAAGCTTTGTTGTATTATTTGAACAATCATCTTTGATGGCTAAAACAGTGGAAGAAAGCACCATTTCGTACGTCTTATTGAAGATTAACGTGATGACATCTTTTATTGTAAAGCTCTAAATGCATTAATTACACAAGAACATATGTTGGATATGATTTTTTTTTCTCAACCACCACATGTGCGTATATGCCACTTCTAAAATTCGTACTTTGTGCTGTTTTTATTAACTACAGAAATAAGTAATAACTGGAGGTATCCAGTGTTACTGCAATATTTTAAAGGAAAATCTATGACCGTTTACAACTTCATAAGTAATTTAAAAGAATTTAAGCACTCTTTCAAAAGATAGCAAGCATATATCAAAAGGATTAATTGTTAAATGCCTCCAAACTATGTACAACAATGCACATAAAGAATTACACCAACTTACATATAATGTACACACACACATATAATAACAATATATAATAATAATATATAATATAATAATAATAATATATAATAATAACGTATATACATATTCACACACACACACAAACATATATATATATGAAGACAAAAATAAGAGCGTTTTCGAAAGGTAATACTTTCCTCGTTAGTTTACCCTGATGAAGAAAGTTTGTTTGTTATGGATTTCACGCAAAGCTACACGAGGGCTATCTGCGCTAGCCGTCCCTAATTTAGCAGTGTAAGACTAGAGGGAAGGCAGCTAGTCATCACCACCCACCGCCAACTCTTGGGCTACTATTTTACCAACGAATAGTGGGATTGACCGTCACATTATAACGCCCCCACGGCTTAAAGGGCGAGCATGTTTGGTGTGATGGGGATTCGAACCCGCGACCCCTAACCACCTGGCCATGCCGGGCCCGATGAAGAAAGAAACTACATTTTGAAAAACTCAGGTTAAAGGGTTTCATATATTTGTTTTAACTGATTTTTTAAAGCTACATGTTCTCCTAACGTCACAATTTGTATATATATTGTATGTTCTTGCAAAGAAAAACTTACATTTACTGAGTTTACATTGAGTTTTGATTATTATCAGTGTTTTCCACTTTAAATCTAATAACATTCCATGAAATTTAATCATCATAGCATGTAGAGTTCATGTTTAATCATTTCGCTAAACGCTGGTTTAAAATAAATTATCTAGAAGATAAAATAGCCATTAAATATTTGGACAATGATCTTTTGACACTGAATCGACAATCAAGTCAAAGAATTCGATGACGAGGAACCCACTTTGAGGCTAATAATGGTTGGAGACGGCTTGAATGGGTAATGAAGAAAAACTTTAATATAAGTTTAACATAACAGCAAATGTACAACGTCTCGACAAATTGGTACCTGATGATGACAAAACTTTGTCGAAACGTTGTACATTTGCTGTTATGTTAAACTTATATTAAAGTTTTTCTTCATTACCCATTCAAGCCGTCTCCAACCATTACAGCTCAAAGAATGTTTACAAATAATCTGAACGTTTTCGCTATAAAAGGGTGGACATATATTAAACACATTTCTGTGGGAGTTTATAGAAAATTATCTGATACGTGACTTTCGACGCCATTTTTGTTTTTGATCATAGAAATAATTTCAATCCATTTTCAGCTTCTTAGTTAAAAAATAAAACACATGCTCGCTCTATTACCCACGAGACGTTATAATGTGACCATCTATCCCACTATTCGCTAGTAAAGAGTAGCCACGAGTTGGCTGCTGCTAGCTGTTTGCCTTCCTTGTGGTTAGCAGTTCAAAATTAGGGACAACGGTGGATAGCCTCAGTAGGTTTGCCATAAACAAATAAACACAATAAATTATTTTTTTTAATCCTCACCGTATATTCCTGACCTGAAGTTATCAAGCTAGTGCACAAGAAACAGATACAGGTTTTCTGTTCAGCCACTTAACAATTTCCAATCCTTTAAACAGATACTGGCAAAAGCATTCTTCTAACTATCATTTATATAGTCAAGTCAGTTAATAAAGATTTTCTAACTAGTAGGTTAACTTCTAAAATAGTCATGTTTCTTACGTTATTGTTTAACAGAATAACTATGTTACAATTCTTTACAATTTTGCGGTTGTTTTTGTGTTTGTTGTTAAGCACAAAGCTACACCATAGGCTAGCTGTGCTCCTCCCACCGTGGTTATCGAAGCTCAACTTTTAACGTTATACGCCTTCAGACTTGCAACCGGAGAGGTCTTTATTTTGTAAAATACGTTTTTTCGAATTTTTGATGTTTTATTTTCGGGCAGAAGAGATATGAGATTTTTCCACTTTTTAATGTATTGTTTTTAGTATACATCTACATAACACTTTAACAGATAATATATCCATTTATTTGTTTTCTATTTCACATACCATATAATTAATAATTCCCCTCTTATGATATTGTTTTGAAATTTCAATACTTTCTTCAGAAACGAATTATTCGTATTTCCGCTTAATAAAATACCTCACCAAAAATCTGATTCACCAAGAGACATAAAAAATAAACTCCCATAATGAAAAGGAACGAAAACTGAGTTGTATAAACAAATACTGTTCATGATCTTAACCTATTACCCATAATCCGCATTTGGTTTTTGAAAGAATGTCTAAAAGATGGATTATTTCAACTCTCTCTCTCTACTTTAATATACCCACAAAGTATTTGATTCCTGTAACATACAGTTTACACAAAACGGTATAAACAATTTGTAAATTACTCTCATCTAATTATTTTGGTATAAAAATCATTCTCGATTTAGAATGACATCCAAAAATGTGATTATTATTTTTCATAAAATCTTGCGCCACATTCTTCATTTATAAAAGTTATAATAGTGGAAATACTTATGGTTTGTTTGTTGGTTTTGAATTTCGCGCAAAGCTACACGAGGGCTATCTGCACTAGCCGTCCCTAATTTAACAATGTAAGACTAGAGGAAAGGCAGCTAGTCATCCCCACCCATCGCCAACCCTTGGGCTACTCTTCTACCAACGAATAGTGGGATTGACCAAAACATTATAATGCCCCCAAGCATGTTTAGTGATGAGACGGGGATTCGAACCCGCGACCCGCAGATTGCGAGTCGAGCTCTCTAACCACCTGGCCATGCCAAATAATTATAGAAACAGTAAATAAAATGCAAATATTGTAGTACTATTACCCTCCATTGTATGAAAATTTGACTTAACTAGAGTATAGATCTTAGTGAGTTTATATTGTGACTGACTATCAGTCAAACAGTGTCACACCAGCCTAATGTTTATAAACATACAGGAAGTCATATTATTCCCAGCAATAGTGTGGTATTGAAATTCTAAGTCACAGACGTGTAGAAGACAGTTTTGGCTGGTAAAACTACTCCAAGTCACAGACGTGTAGAAGACAGTTTTGGCTGGTAAAAACTACTCCATGCATTAGACTGAAGCGAAAGTTCGTGTTTGATTGTTTTGAACATTTGTACAATCTTACGCAACAGCATTGCGCACTAGTAGTCTTAAATTATAAACTGATAGAGTTGTGGAAAGGCAACTAATCAACACAACCCAACGCTAACGTTCATGAAACCTCGAATTAAAAGTCCGGCATGCAAAGCACTTCGCCATGCCAGACCCCTCCCGAAGAGCTGTATGGAAACACTGAAGAGGTTAAGTGAAATTTATACATTATAGAATAGAGACGATCAAGATAGAAAGCCCAAACTTTACAAAAGTGATATTAAGTAACCAGAATATGCTCTTTACGTGATCCAGTAGGGATCTTCCCAATGACTTACCTTAAGAACAATAAAACACACATTAGAATGAAGTGGTCTCAGTGGAAGTGAGACTGCTCAAAAATCACTGAGAGGTGAATAAATATAAAAAAATTGTTACGTAACAATTGATGATTGTTTGTTCGATGGCAGTGAGAATAACAAAATTATGTTGAACGTACAACATCCAGTGAAACATGCTTAGCGACTTTTAACAAGTATGGGCTATATTTTACCCAGTGGTGTTGAAAATTGTACAAAATTGATAATACTCTGACTGCTGAGTACAAGTCAGTTCTTATTTATCTTATAATTCCTTCAGGGATAATACTTGTTGGGAAGATATGCAGATTATATGGTGAAACGATACCTGCTGGGAAAAAGAATCCATTGGAACTCTTGTAGCTAAGGCTCTATAATATCCCGATAAGGGTGTATGGATTTATATTGAACCTGATAATGTCAAACGACAATCAAACAACTGTACTAAATAGTACAAGACATTTGGAACAATACAGTGTCTTGCAAAAGTCTTCACCCCCCCCCCCTGTGCTAGTAACACATTTTAGTTATTTTATTGTTAAAGACGTAACTCAAATGGCCAAAAATATTTATTAAATTCATCTCAGACCAGTTTCTAATGATTACAGTGAACAAAAGGTGCATTGTTATTCACTTAAGTGATATAACACAAAAAATCTTAAAAACATATGTTGCAAAAATATTCAACCCCTAACATGATTATGCAGTTAATATTTGGTTGAAGTTCCTTTGGCAGCAATGACAGCTGAAAGTCATTTTGGATAACCTTCCACAAGCTTTGCACGTTATGCTGAAGATATTTTTGCCCACTCCTGCTTACAAATATCCTCCAGTTCTTGTAAGTTGAAAGGACGTCTTCGGTGCACAGCAATTTTCAAATCTCTCCACAAATTTTCGAGTGGATTTAAGTCTGCGCTTTGACTTGGCCAGTCAAGGACTTTAATTTTGTTTTTCCGAAACAATTCTTGGTTGCCTTTGATCTGTGTTTGGGATCATTGTACTGTTGAAATATAAACCTTTGACCAAGTTTTAGTTTTTCAGCTGACTTCTTCGGGTTTACTTCCAACATCTGTGTATATTTTGCACTGTCCATGATCCCTTGAATGTGTACAAGTTCTCCAGTGTCAGGTGAAGAAAAACATCCCCAAACCATTATGGACCCACCACCATGCTTGAGAGTTGGGAGTGTATCTGCCGGGTCATGAGCAGTGTTGGGTTTCCGTCAAACATACTGTTTGTCATTTAACCCAAAAAGTGCTATTTTGGTGTTAACTGACCATGGAACTTTCTGCCACATGGTTGTAGGGTTATTGAAATGTTTACGGGCATAGGCCATTCGCGATCTAGGATGCATCTTCGTCAGTAATGGTTTCTTTCTTGCCACCCAATCATACAAGCCTTTTTGTGTAAGGTACATGATATTGTCGAGGTGTTTACAGTTACTCCAGTTTCTGCTATTGAAGTCTGCAGCTCCTTCAGTGTCACTGTTGGCTTAACAGTCGCTTCTTTGACGCTTTATCTGTTGTTTAAGCACAGACTTTCTTTGGGCGACCTGATCTTGACAAGGTTGAGGTAGTGTGACACATTTTATATTTCTTCACAACCGATTTTACAGTACTTAATGGCAAATTGAGAGCCTACGAAATTGATTTATAGCCTTCTCAGGAATTGTACTTCTGAACAATCTTCTCCCTTAGGTCTGTAGAGAGTTATTTTTTCATCATTCTCAATATATAACAGTAAACAAATTTTAACTTTCAAAATACTCTGCTTAAATCAATACTGATGGCTCTATATGACCTAAAGTATTTTTTTCACATGGCTCTATAATATACTTTGGCATCTGATAGAGTTGTACAGAGCCACTTGTATTTACTTTAGCAGGGTAGTGACGTAAAGTTATATCAACGATGTTAAACGCTGAGGGAGGGTGAAGACTTTTGCAACATGTGATTTCAAAATGTTTTTGTGTTATATCACTAAATTGGATAACAATGCACCTTTTGGTCATTGTAGTATTTAAAAACTGGTCTGAGAATAATATAATAAATATTTTTGGCCATTTGAGTTATGTCTTTCACAAGAAAATACCTAAAATTAATCACCAACACAGAGGGGTGTGTGAAGATTTTTGGAAGGCACTGTATCTTACAAGCATACAATGATGAATTTATATTAGCATAAAACAGGGTAAACTGCTTTAAAGCAATTAAAAAAGGCCATTGTACAAATTATTTGCATTTCTTTTCTTTCTGAAATAATGTATCTTACCAATGATAAGTTGATTATGTAGTTGAAAATACTCATGACTTTGTATGCATATCACCTGTGAATTTTTATAACAATTTTCAATACTGTATATGTAATCACAAAATAAAATAACCATAAGTCTTATATCTTTTAACAGATTAGACCTATATCAACAGTTTCATTACATACAGTATGATCATTAACAGTCCGATGACCGATCCCTCTGGAAACCCATCCACGATTTTTATACGATCATTTAACTCCTTTTCAACATCTGCTACGATAAATCTATTTAGCAAATACTCAATTATTCAGTTTAATATAATGCCTATAATCTGATAATTATATAGCTTTTAAATCATAATATTATCGTTTATTGCAATTGGTATTTTCAACTTGAACTACTACCTGAGGAACAGCAGATAACCTTAAGAACTAAGTATGACACTTTGGAATAAGCAATGGAATTGACTGTCACATTTATAATGTGCCTACAGCTGAAAATACAGAGCGCGCTCAACTATATTACGTCTCGAACCTTAGACTCTACGATCCTCAACCCATCATGAGTAGTATTAATACACGCCTGGTCACAAAGCCTTTACTAAATCAAATAAATAAAGTGTTAACAGCTTTCACCCGTTTTTTATTATTATTAATCTGATCTGCTAAATTTGAGGACAAAGTCATTGTTACAAATCTCGTATTGTTTGTTTGGTCATCATGTTTACTATAAAATATATATATTTATAACTATTTGCTTGTAATTCGCGTAATCATTTTTACCTCTAACTTTATATATTAGTCTAAATACTGATGTTTATGAGTCCTCTAGCACTTTACAGGTATCAAATATTCCATTCAGACAATTTACTAAAATAGCAGTTAACGAGTCATTATAATTCTTTACACCACATATGTGTATGTTATTATAATTTGCTGTTTCGTCATACTTAATGGATTTCAGAAGAAGTTTGCAAACAGAACTCTGGCGTTCTGATGGTGATGACACATCCAATAAGATAAACTGCTAAAGTGTGCTAGTTTCTTGCTTTTTTTTCAAGCTCAATGGTGAATTTGCTATTCATTGTTATGTACGCTATTAACTTTGAAACACATATATTGACAATTATTTATTTCAAATGTTTTATTCAAATGTATTTTATGAAAATCGTGTAGTTTCTGTTATATCTTTATTGTTTTTTTTGTTTGTTTCTCACTTCTACGGCAAAATCATGGCATAAAATCCAGTTTCTTGTTGCAATGATGCTCTTATCACAATTTCCACAGAGCTGAGTATTTCAAAATTAAATATAAGATATTGCTAATTTTTCAATCCGATTCTTTATACACAAAAAAGGGTAAGTTCCGTGTCTTTATGCAAGTAAAATAACTACGACTAACAACCTACGTGGGTATAAATTCAAAGAAATATTCACATGAGTATTCTGTGGATCTTGTTCGTTTGTTTTTAATTAAGCACAAAACTGCACAACGGGCTATCTGTGCTCTGCCCACCAGGGGTATCGAAACTCGATTTCTATCGTTGGAAGTCCGCAGACATACCGCTGTGCTACTGGGGGGGGGGCTTCTGTGGATTTACTCGAATTTCTAAGAAAAAAATGTTTGTACTATATTTATAGCATCTATAACTACTGGATACTACTATTAGTCAAATATTCGTGAGATCCCACTGTGTAAGGTTGTAAATCATGAAGTAAAAGCTATCAAAAAATCAGTTAGTAACAGCAAACGAAGAACAGATGAATACATGTACATATATATGTACACATCAATACTGATCTAATTATGTACTTACATGAAAGGACCTTCTAAACGCTTTGATCTTGAAGCTGTATTCTATCTTTATTTATGGTAAAGCTACTAAGGTTATATGCCGCCTGGTATAATTTTGAACTACTGAGAAGGGGGAAAACTAGTCAGCAGTACTGATCGCTCAACATACACACCAAGGGTTGACTGTCACTCTCATAACATACCCATAGTTTAAAGAACGGGGAATACAAATTCGAACCCGGCTTGCTAGTTCCGAAATCCAGAGTTTTACCAGAGGACCAACCCTTCCTTCGATATCGAACTAGTGACCTTAAACATTTTCAGAGGGAAACAAGTCTGCATTATGAGAATAGTAAGACTTTAAAAGGGTACTGTTGTTTTGCTTTTACTCAAGTTGAAGTATAAAAAATATGATTAAAATGTTTCCTTTTCTCATAATCTTCTGATGTCTAATGATATATTTCATCTTATCGTGTAAGCAAAACTTAAAAACAGTTGTACAACTCGCTTTCTTAAATGTTTAACATGCATAAATTTCAACGCAGGTTTATATACCTAAGCTGAATAGGCATCTAATCCAAAGGGAAACGTTCTAAATTATTTAATAATGTTAAAAGCAAGTTTCTACGAAACACAAGCACACATATGGACACATATCACCCCGGCAACAATACTTTATCGTTTCCAGACAGAAGTGACCTTTAAAAGTTACAGCTTAAACGCCAAAAGTAAGCGAAGCATTAAAAACCAATAACCCTAACATCTGTGATAAGAATCGCGTAAATTAGAAATGTCTTTTATTTTCCACATTTTCTCAATTTGTCCATTTTGGATTCAAATCAATAATATAAAAATATATCTCTGACAGGACAAAACAAAAGTAGCTTTTTTCAGAAGGTGGTTCCTGAGATAGTACGAAATCTTTTCATCATCAATTTGATAAAAAAATAACTATTCAGTCTGTATTAATAACAGTGGTTACAATTTCACATTTGTTTTGGCTTCGTGGAATTTTTGGAATCACCTAGGTAATATTGTAAAACTTATAACAGTACTTCAAGCACAAAAGTCAATAAGTCACGAAAAACTCAAGTCGAAAGAAAATTAATTGTTTTCTACCAACATACAAGTTTATCGATGATTGTTTTTGTAAACTTATACTTCCACTAAATGAAATGTTCATACAATTCTAAGAATACAAAGCAAGACACAAATTTCAAAAGGCACACAAAAGAATACTTTATTTGAAACAAAACTGGAAAAAGAAAAACGTATCTTGTAGCACATGATAAAATGTTTTTATTCTTTCAATATTGATACTTTTGAGGAATGTGAGGGTGGAAGGTAATCGTCCTCTCTAAAACACACAGAAGCCAAAACTCTAGCATGCTCTCACTGCTTACACATCCTAGAAGCAGCATCAAGGTGTATAAACCGTGTTTCTCATCTTATCATAAAACTTGTCATTATGTGCTAAATGACTGTGGTGTGAATGGCGTTGTTCTTTCATATCTCATTTTATCTTTTATTTTGACTTTTTTTTAATTTTGCTTTTTTTTCTACATCTGTTTAATATTTAACTAATTAATTAATTTACAAAATCAACAAGTAAATCTCAAATAGTGCTTCTTAGTACATTAAACTTACATAAAACAGCATGATAAAATACAAATAATATTATAATCGACATTAGATACATAATATGTAACAATAATAATAGCTAGGAATCGAAGAATGTGTTTAAATTCATACGGAATACATGTAAAGAATTACATAAATCCTTTTATTTTCTAAATATTCTTAATAGTAGGCTTTAATTATGATATCCACGTCGAACACTAGGAATATGAAGCAATATCATTTCTTTTGTCCTAAAAGATGGAACACGAATTATAATCAATTTCAAAATCTGCAAATGATCAGTTAAACCACTAATAAAACGGTAATCCTTGTTTAGTATTAGTTATGAATGCCATTTTGAGTGAATTATATATAACTATTTTGTAGATCTGCATAGACGTTGTTAATCGGAACCATATTTTCATATTATTATTTAAAAATAAAACAACAACAACAATTATATTGCTAATGAATCTTGTCAATATAAAAAAATATTCAGTTTCATAACCACGTTTGGCCTTTCCTCTAAAAATTTAAAAACCTAATATTTACATTTAAGCTTTCTAGCCGCGACATAAAGGCTCATAGAATGGTTCCGAGTTTGTTTTTTATTTCAAGTAGAAAATTTGAAGTCATAGTTCCGTCATCTCTTGGTTGATTCGAGATCCAATTACAGTTTTGGACTCAAAAGGTCAAACCATTTCGTTTGATGTATTTGACCACGCCCAAGGTCTCATAGATTAATTTATTCTAGTCCTGCCTAAAAGAATTTCAAGTGCCGTGGCTATTGAGGATTCTCTCTTGTTTTTTCCTGTGCCTCTCTTTTTAAATATAGTGTTATTAGTTATATCAGAAATAAACCATGAAAGATATTTAAACTGCTTAATCTTAACTTTTGAAACAGTGGCCTTAAAAGTATTACGCCAAATTTATGAAAAGGTACTACAGATTCATCTGCATTACTACAAGCATATAAACCGTTCCAGCAAAAAACCACGAAACATGTTGTACATCAAAGAAAATTATATCTTTTAAAACCAATTGCGGTACTAAGACTGGAAGAAATTTGCTTTTTATTAAAGGGAGCAATATTTCAATATCAAGAAATGGACGATGTTTACCTTCAAGGAATAATGGAATACTTTTTGATGCAAAAAATATCACTAATGTTATTGAAGACTAGATCTAATGTTCCAATATTCGCTATTTAAAACCATTAATAGTTATTTGAGGAAAATTAAAATATAGAAGAATGAGTAACTTATTTAGATAAAATTCATAAACATTATGTAATTTTTCATGATAAAATTTAAAATGTTCAATACTTGACAGAGCGGAAAGTAAAGAGCTACTACAGTAAAACCTTTTAACATTAGCTATATTTAACCATAGTGACTTCCTCTCCTCTCGTTCAACCAATAGTGTATCGTCTATCTATCCTATACACAACTTAACGTTTATCAGTTCATTGTAAGTGAAACTTCCATTGTCAAGCCATGTCTTAGTTTTTATAATACGTCATGATTTACAGATGACATACCGTTATTATAGTTTATAGTTTTTGTTTTTAAACCTCTAGTATTTCGATACATCATTTGAATATAGTTCTTATGAAATGACCTTTAATAATTTTCAAAGACCAACAAAGCTTTAGCTTTAATATGAATAACTTTAGATTTATCTAATTTTTGCAGTAGAATATCAGCATTACATGACACAATTATTCATAACAAGCTGAGAGTCCTGATATAAAAGAGTGTTTGGTTTAAATATTAGTGATTAATTCACACTTGTGAGTGAATATTCTATTATTTTTAAGTTTTCCTATAATAAGAGTTAAAAGCAGACGATTGTAGAAGGTGTCGAGAATATAGAAAGTGGCCAGACGTCTATGCAATAAAGATATAAATAGCGTGAGACGAGCGGGAAGTAGCAGACAGACAGTATTAAACACATAAAAGCGAAGAGAATATAGTTGGTATGAATAATAATGGCTGGAGATGGCTTGAATGGGTAATGAAGAAAAATTTTAATATAAGTTTAACATGACAGCAAATGTACAACGTTTCGACAAGGTTTTGTCATCATAGTTGGTGTGAAGTTAAGTAATGTAAAAGTGATAGGCCTAACGACTGACATAGGCCTAACGTATGATATATATATATATATATGTATATTGGAGAGAAACTAACAGTGGAAAAAGTAATAAGAAGAATAAGTATTCCGTCAAAGCGAAATTCTGAAGTAATTGAATCAGCCTAATAGTACTTTGACAAAAGAAACATAGGACCTTCAGAAGAAAGAAGACCACAATCGTAAGAGAATCACACCAGACTAATATTGCAATAGTATTAGAGAAAATAGTTCGGTTTGCAACTGAGATTCTAAAGTAATTGAACAGGCCTAGTGAACTTCTGACAAGAAGAGGAAAACTATACATATACTGATATAACATTTACGATATGCTTATATTCTCTATAGTGTGAACAATTTATTGTACATACGTTTAACTTGTTCCGATATATATATATATTATTTGAAAACAAGTAAAGTGTTTGCTGTTTATCCATCGTTGAATACATCGCTAACAAGTCACAGACACCTACTGTAGAACTAGAAGAATCCTAAGCCTAATAACAACAAAGTATATATATTTATACAATTAAGAAATATAAGTAAAAGCCATTTATTTCGACAATTGGCAAAAGAACAACAACAAAAAACAAACAAAACCTATATACATATATAATATTATCTTTTTAAATCCGACACTGGGGTACTCTTCCTTTGTCCGGGTTATGAAATTAGAAAAATTGAGGTGGATGCTATGATAAATAACACAAAAATACTAATTTTCAAACAATGTATTTATAACGTAACATATTATAACGGTATTATTCATTATTATCTCACCAAAAGTTTTGTATAAGCTTTAAGAACTCCATATGTACATACTTAAAACATGGTATGCACTGTGTGATTGTAGAAAGAAGTAGTGGTCAAAATAGTGGCGGTAGGGGTGCTTTCTGTTACCAGCTTTAAACACACAGCTCTTTCCAGTGTTTCACTTGATTGATTAGTTGACAGTCATTGGTCATGAACGTGTCTCACTAACTGAAGTTGAAAGGTCACGGGTCAAAGTAGGAAGTGGATATAACTCAAGAAACGTATCTTCATATCAGCCTTATGGTGACTATTGGAAGAAACTTCAGCTGAGTTTATGTATTATTGCATTATGTATTAGTGGCGGCCTTTTATATTATTGCATTCCTCCATAGAGAGTACTATCACACTCTCTGAGATATATAAGACATTTGCGTACCCTACCCCTACTGTGTGTATGTTGTTTTATAGAAAATTTAATAAAGTTTTTTTTTGTTGTGTGTGTGTGTGTGTAAGGATGTGGCGCCATCTGTAAATATAGTTAACGTTAACTTATGTCAAAGATAATAAATGCTCAATAACAGGGGTGGAAGGGTTGTGACCCCCCATTAACATGCCCCTTGTCCAAACTATCATCCCACAAAGAATAAATGAGATTGGCCCAGTGACCTAAAAATAGTTAGATAATGGACGGACAAGCACACAAGGTCACTATACATTTGTACATAGTTAAATAACTTTACTCTTGTAGAAAGGTTTCGATATTCGATTTCGTCTTTGTTTTATTTGTTGTCTTTTCTTAATTAATATTAGTTTATTTTGTTTTTTTACAGATTTAGATACCAATGCTTATTTTATGTTATTATTTTTCACTTATCTTTGTATTAATAAAGGTATGCAACTGTATAGTGACTTTTCCTCACCCTGTATATATATTATTTTTAATTCAGAAGCTTGAACGTACAAAATACGGTGAGCTCGAATAATGTTCTTATTAAACTACAGTGGCTGGTAAACTTCATAACTGCTGTCTTTCTCTTGATAAATTTCCTTTTTTAAACTTTACATACTAAACCCTTTGTACCTGGATTATTAGGATTCTTAACAACGAAGACACACATAATTTTCATCTTTTTTTATATCGACCACACCCTAAGGGTTTGCCAACATTCACCAATTTGAACAGAACTTTCGTTATTCTGTTTAAAAATACATTGAATTTAAAAGGTGTTGGTGATATCTGACCGTTCGTTAAGTTATTTTTTAAATGAATATTTTCTGTTTTAAAATTATCAATAATCTTTAACTATTTAGAAATTTTAGCAGATTGAAAATCTAATTTTTAGTATTTTAATATTTTCGTGGCGTACATTAAGAAGCACATTTAAATCACGTTCCCTCTTTCTCTGCTCGATTTTCATATCAATTAATAATTGTGTCAAATCAGTATTAGGCCTAATTGTACTGCATTGTTTCTGTCATTGCTATCGTCACAAACACTTGCACACCTAGATCAATATAATCAATACATTCCATTCATTTCCAGTTAGAAATACCAACATAATTAAACTTAAAAGCAGAAACATTTTGTCAGTTTGCATGGAAAAGTACAGAACATTTTATGCATCTCAGCTTTAGATTACCTGAAATCTTTATTACACCAGCACTACACAACTGTACTTAAGCAGCAGGCCACCTAAACTATTCAAATATCTCATACACAGTTCTTCTCTTAATTGAATACTAAAAATACAATATGTTCTAAATTATTAGATTTATATAAAGGGTATAGAAATATATTTACAAAGACTGTTATAAATATATCTTACTACTCACCAACATTAAGACGTATTTTATATCGATGTGTTTCAGTACAATATGTGTAGGATCAGCACCCAGACGTATTTTATGTTGACGCGATTTAGTCCAATATGTGTAAGATCAGCAGCAAGACGTATTTTATATTGTTGTACTTCAGTCCAATATGTGTGGGATCAGTACCGAGACGTATTTTGTATCGATGCGATTCATTCAATATATATAGGATTAGCATCAAAACATATTTCATATTGTTGTGATTCAGTCCAGTATGCGTAGGATCAGCCCCAAGGCGTATTTTATATTGTTGTACTTCAGTCCAATATGTGTGGGATCAGTACCGAGACGTATTTTGTATCGATGCGATTCATTCAATATATATAGGATTAGCATCAAAACATATTTCATATTGTTGTGATTCAGTCCAGTATGCGTAGGATCAGCCCCAAGGCGTATTTTATATTGTTGTAATTCCGTCCAATATGTGTGGGATCAGTACCGAGACGTATTTTGTATCGATGCGATTCATTCAATATATATAGGATTAGCATCAAAACATATTTCATATTGTTGTGATTCAGTCCAGTATGCGTAGGATCAGCCCCAAGGCGTATTTTATATTGCTGTGATACAGTACGTTTGGGGCGTCAGATACGGACCTATTTATTTATATGAATCGTTAAATAGCTGGAAGTCATCACATTCTAAACCCAATCTAATAACAGTCAGTCAACAAATTCCATAAAGGCTACACCTCGTACATTAAACCATAAAAACAGTTAAAAGAAGTTACTACAAGGTTTTAACAAGAACATTACATATCACCACGTTTCATAATATTTATGTGGCTTACTCAAATAATAACAAAGTTTAGGAAATCTTCGAAACTACAAGGCCTATAATTGTATAATATTTTAAATTGTATGAAATTCCATGTCTAAGTTTACGTTGCTAATTATGAAAAAAAAATATGTTACTTAACCTTAACATTTTCTCGTAAGTACAGTTTTTCCTTCTCACAAAGTTAGCATGATTTTATTTCATGTAATGATAATTATTTTCATCACCCTTTAACGAAATTAAACTTAAGATTGTAGGAAACAATGATAGTCACCATGGAAACAATCGATTTTGACTTTAGCACTGGAAACGAAATGTTAATCTCATCAATGCAGGATGATAGCAAGATGGAATGAGATTATATCATATATAGTCATATATATAAATCTCAAATCCATGTTAATGTGAGTGTGTTCTCTGCTGAGCACTCTCTCTAACACCGACTTGATATAAGATACATCTAAGCAGGTCCAAAAATAATTTATGGTGAAAAGAATGAACAAAATGTAATAGCAAATGACTCGCTGTACACTAGTCATGGAAAGTCACTGAAAAAGATAATTAAAAATCAAAATTCGACAACAAGTATATATAATTGTATTATTTTAAACTATGGAAAGATTTTGAATAATTTCTTTTTATAACTCAACGTCTAAAATAGCACCTCTCCCAAAACATTTTAATCATAAAATAAACCAATGTAGAATAGAAAAGTACTCTAAAAAACGTTATCCTTAAGTGACTAATTTATAAATACCAATTACAGGTTTCTCATTGTTTATTGGTGAACGTTTCCTATATTCTGTTATTCAGCTATTTCACACTTTTCCTGATGTTTAAAGCTTTTTAATTTTTTTTTTATTTGGACGGTTTGATATTTTTTTCAAGCTTTTTATGTTCTTTGATTTATACATTTTTATGCTCATTGATTTTGCTGTTTTTTCATAAATTTGGAACTTGAAGGTTTTCTTATTCTGTGAACGTATAGTTCTTCACGTTCCTTCTTAACCAAAACTTTATGGTTCGAACAACTGAATGTTGTGATATCATGATACGCGTGTTAAATTTATAGGTTTTTGTTAAACCGGTTTCAGAATATTTTGTTCTCTAATGGTCAGCGGTAGGCTTGAGGGTTTATAACGCTAAAATTCGGAATTCGATCTCTGCGGTGAACACATTGTACAGCTTTGCGATAAAATAAAATAAATTAAATTAGATACCTTGGTTATACATACGTGCAAACATACGCAACTCAATGCACATGAATGTACTACTCTGTATCATAAGTATTAAGACCCAAGTTAAGTACAAGACGTAACGTGTGCTTTGTGTAAAGCTTGAAACGGCCAAAAAACAAAGACCCACATTAGAAATGAATAAACCTGCTTCTCAACCCATAAGACGTTAAAATTCTGCTACATTAACAAGGAACTCATCGTTTTTTAAGCAAAATCTTTTGTTTGTCATTTTACACTAATCACTTACATCGTGAATAAAGCCGATATCTTTCTTAGTGTAGCGCAAAGTCATTATATATATTCTAGTTTGTATATCTTTTTTATCAACGATTCTGTTATCCAATGACGAATTTTAAATATCTAATTCTTTGCTGCTATTCATTTGTTTAAAAAAAGCATTTAAACTAAAGCCACGCATAAAAGGGATTCAAAACAAGTTTAGAATCATGACTTAGTCGTCCCGTGAAAAACAACCTAAATAGATTCAAACTTTTTAAACCAAAGCTTTTGACTAAATATATAAACTGCTACGCAACTACGAAACTCATGTTTAGTTATGCCTCCTTGCATATACACGTGTTCTTTTCTCGAGCTTGTGATATATATAGTTACTACATGTTGTCATTTCTTAAATTACAGACAGGCTGCGGAAAAAACGAAAACAACAAAAACATCAGTTACACAAAGTAGTGAAATTTCTAAGTCCTATAAATTATTAAGACCCTACCAAAAGTAATGACACATATTGTAGCATTATAAGTTTGATAAAATTCATATTTTAGTATTTACTACCTACTACAGTATTAAACCTGTCTCGATTTAGTAATGTCTGGCACAACATCCGTGCATTTTGTTTCAACCTATCGACAGGATATAGTGTGTCAGGTATAAATGAAGTAAGAAATCTGTTAGGAAGCTGCGCTGTAAGAGAATGAAAAACCAACTTTGGTATTGATAAAGCGTTCCTACTGATATTGAAATAATATCTTAATATTGAACTCACGCTTCTTGTGTGGAATTTTTATTAGAAAGGATATTGTTGCTAGCATTTTCGTTGTACCATAGACTAGTCTTCAGCGAAACAAGTAACCATATATAACCAAAGAAAAAGAACTACTATACCTAAATAATAATAATAATAATGACTTCAAATCAACCTAAAAATCATCTTCAAAATATTAACACAAAATAAAAGTAGGAAAACTCAGGTGCAAAATAACGAGGCTAAAAAAAGTATGAAAATGAGTGAAAAACAAAAATTGTACATTACCAAACAGACAAAACAGACAACTAAGGCAAAGAAATGAGCAACTATCTCTTCAAAAAGGATTTGAATTTTTCTGGAAAACGTTTCATAATATATTATAGAATTTTTCTAAAATCCTGAAAAAGTGTATAATAAAAGTTAGTGTTTAAAGACAATATTTTTTATATAACTATTTAAATGTTTTTAAACAAGGAATATTGTTATTTCCTTGATTACTAATGTAGTGTTTATGATGATTCATTCTATCTAAAAATTTTAGTTTGACCCACATACAGTAGTTAAAACATAAAGTTAACCGTATTATAACTAAAACTTCTTTAAATCTTAGAAACTGCGAATTAAGTATAATATGTAATATCACTGACAACCTGGACGTAATTAAAACTATAAATAATTGGCATATCTTATCTAAACATGTAGAAATACGTATAATTGCATTGTTGTTGAAACTAGTATTGTTCAGAAAATTTGTTATATGTTTCTGTGGTTCTTAATTTGGTCATATTTTATACTTATCTAAATAATATATCAGTCGTTTATTGTTTTAGTACGATATAAGAGAATCAGGTATGTTTGGCATGTTTTTAAGAAAGGAATATAAAAGACAGGAGTTTAACATAGAAGGAGAGAGATGGGGAGATGTGAGAGAGAACGAATATACCAAGAGAGGCAAAGTAATATGCTTCCAGTGAGAAACAAATCCTAATTCTAAATCTATGTGTTACTGATTATAGTAATAAACAGAAATTTGTTAAGTACAGTCTTAATAAAATTGAAGGGAAAGCAAAGTGCAAGTAGAGCACGATCACAACAAAGTGGTGTCAAAACGATCGTAACAAAGTGGTGTAGCGGTGATCGGCAACAAAATGGTGTCAGAAGTGGGATCTAAAACATTATAGCTCATTTCTACAGCTGGTTATAGACCTTCTAACAAGCGCTTTAACAAGGTTAAGTTCCTACATGATATGTAATTCCCTGTGAGGTAGGTAGTACTAAAAATGTGTACACAAGAATTTACTTCATGTAAATATTAGATTAATATTTACATTATTTATTGTCAAAGTTCCGTTCTGTTTATATAAGCTCCTATACCTCTGTTTTTAGAAACTGCCTTTGATGCTCAAATATAGTCTCTGTTTGATATGTAGCGTTACAAAAAAACAAACAACAACAATAAAAACACTTAAATATCAATTTCTCTCCTTAACAAATCACATAAACTAAAGCTTTTTTTTTTACTCACATATTGATTTCAATACTAAGATTAATGTTCCCCGCTAGGACAGCGCTAAGTTTACGGATTTACAACGCTAAAATCAGAGGTTCGATTCCCTTTGGTGGACACAGCGGATAGCCCGATGTGGCTTTGTTATAAGAAAAACGAACACACTAATGTTAATGCTTATGTTCGAAAAAAACAGATAAAAAGTGATCGTATTTCATAATAAAATCTATTCAAAAAACTGAAGGAAAAACATCACACAATTTCTATGATTAGCAAACTAATATTGGATAATAGTTTAAAACAGATGCTCTTTCTCAACTATTACTTGATGTTATTTGCTAACGTTAACAATACTTTTGGTTAACAAGTGTTACTACGAGTCGAAATTATTGTTGATGTTGTTTATTCACTCTTTGTTATTCTTGAAAACAATGACAGTCTCTAACTTTGAAGTCCTTTATTCTTATTACGTACAGAGCTCTGGAACTATACAAACAGTTTCTGACTTTGAAATCCTTTATTCTAGATGAGTACGGAACTCTGGAAGTCTAAGTAACAGTCTTTAACTTTGAAGCTTTTTATTCTACTTAATTACAGAATTCTAGAAGTCTAACTGACAGTTTTCTGGAAATCCTGTATCCACAGTCGTTAAGGTCAATAGACAAAAACATCTTAGTTCTATTTTAAAGTTGCATGAATTTCACGTATAGGAATTGTATCCTCAGATAACTTCCAACTTCAGTTATCCTCGACAGGAAGCAAATGTCTATTCACTCAGATATATTTCGAAAACTAAAAGAAGAAAAATATTTAAAAGTCGCAAACATAACGCGTGAGTAGTTTCATCTGTCATTATTCTTTCAGTATTTTGGCATCAATGAAAGCATGCGTATTCAGGCACCCTTATTTTTCTTTGTCTATCTAATAAAGCTGAAGTTCTGGTTCAATAAAAACCTTTTACATAGTTGAAGGAAAGTTTTGCAATAAATATCAGTGTATATTGAATAGAAAACTAGTTCCAATATTAGTACTAAACAACATTAACTTATGTTCTTCCAAGCTGTGATCTTGACACACACTTAACCCTCTTGTGGAAAACAATGTGTACATATTCATATAAACACCATCATAGATTAACTTGAATGAGAAACGAAATGGACCCATGAATAGATATATAGACCATTCCAAATATAGATGGGTCTGTTTATATCTTTTGTATTTGCATATTCATGATTCACAAAGTTCTGTATCTTAATATATTAACCAAAAAAAAACATGTTTTGTGCAATGAAAAATATATTCACATTTCTGTTATCTTAAGATGCTATGTACTCACAAAGATTTGTAGAAACAGGTCAAGATAATATTACAATGAAAATTCTTCAAACAGCATTGTGAAATTAGGTGCAAGGATCGGTTGGGGTTGAGAGAGGTGAGAAAAGTGGCCAATCTCTAAGAGATTAAGGGGTTAAAACACTCTTAAATCGTTAGAAAATTAATAGAGAGAACTGCGATATGAAGACAATGGAAACACATATGATTATGAGAAGCTGTAATTGTTATAATTAAATCAGATGAAGAAGGTCAAAAGGAAAGAGACTGGTTCCACGTCGTGTTTTAGAAGCTGATATAAAAGACAGGCGTTTAACAAAAGACGAAGAAAACTGGGAGATGCAAGAGCTAAGGAACAAACCGAGAGAGAGAGATATATACGATGGAAAAAAATTAAAATGTTGCCATTTAGAAGCAAAACCTAATTGTATTGTTAGTAATGGTAATAAAGAGAAATGTATATTAGTACGAGTCAATATCTGGTAAAAGTAAATACAACTTTAATAAAATTGAAGGGTTTAGTTTGAATTTCACGCAAAGCTTCACGACGGCTATATGCGCTAGCGGTCTATAATTTAGCAGTGAAAGACAAGAAAGAAGACAACTAATCATCACCACCCACCGCCAACTCTTGGGCTACTCTTTTACCAACGAATAGTGGGACTGACTGTCACTTTATAACGCCCCCACGGCTGAAAGGGTGAGCATATTTGGTGGTACGGGGATTCGACCCTGAAAACCGCAGATTGCGAGTCGAGCGCTTTAATCACTTGGCTATGCAAACATAGTGGTGTTAGAAGAAGTCTACTAGAAAGTAGCGGAAAGTACTGTGATCTACAACAAACAGTTGACATTCACACTTTCTTACATTCTCAGATGAGATTAATGATACTATTTCTGGTGTAGATGTGATCCACTAACTGTGTTTAATAAAGAATGTAACGGACTATAGCCTTGTCATTAAATGATATCTACATCATATACGGTCAATATAAAATTTGACTAATACATCAGATCAGTGCACGCTACTCACAATAGGCAGTCATTGGAAGGTTTGACCAACACGTCTGATCAGTAAATGTTAGCCACATGTTACCAATAACGTTTAATCAATATATCGGGTCAATACATCACAACCATCAAGTTTAATTAATTTAATTGTTGCATAGTCTGAGCCAGAACAGTTATTCAGATGTCTGCTGAAGGATACTCATTCGTAAAGTTTTATAAATACAAAGCATTATTTATAACAATAATCATGAAATTTGACTGTATTCAATACATAAAGACAGTATCAAGTAGTTTTGTAAATTGATATTACTTTTATTAATATTAAAAATAATACTGTTGAAACCTAAATGGGCATTAGATTCACCATTTGCTTATAAAGTTTTTCAGTGAATAACTTAATGCGTTGTTTCCAAAGAAAACAAAATGGAAATATAAGGAAATAATTAAGTATAGTTTATCGCAGTGTATTAAGCCTACAAAAAATATATTATGAGCATATGTTATATTAAAACGAAGTTCTGCAATAGCGTTTATTTTTATATTTTGTTAATGATATTGTGAAGTTTTCTTTTAAATTCAAAGGAGAAGGAACTAAAAACAAACAACAATATGCGAGTCTTTTTATTGTGTTTCTCATTATTTATCTTATTCCTTTGAAAAACTGCCCTACAGCGGTATGTCTGCGGACTTAAAATGCTAGAATCCGGGTTTCAATACCCTTTGTGGGCAGATCACAGATAGCCCATTGTGTAGTTTTATGCTTGATTAGAAACAAACAAACAGTCGTTTGAAAACTAGAATTTATTTACTAATTAGAAAACTGTCAGTACACAGTACTACTTACATTAGTTATTTGGCAAGAATTCGTGAGAATATGAACCCTTTTAAGTATCTAGTTTCGTCAAACGAAACACAAATACAGTAGACGTCATCTGTTGCTTGTTTTATCTACGAAATACAGAATTGTTCACATTTTAAACATGTATAAAAATAGCCAATGTGAAAAATCTAATATCTAGCTACGTTAGCTTCGTCGTGTACCATTTTCCAGGCTAACAACCTCTTGAACAGCACGAAAATGATGGATGCGCTTAGAAAAACGTGTCGCTTTATCAGTTTCTAATTTTATGTCTACCCTGCAGAGTTGTCTTTGATACATTGCTATAAACTGTTCTGTTAAGTTATGTTTAAACGTCAAGTGCTATTGAAACACACAGCGTAAATTTATCGATACAAAGCACTTAATCTATTTTCTTGTTATTATGTTTAAACTTCAAGTGCTATTGAAACACACAGCGTAAATTTATCGATACAAAGCACTTAATCTATTTTCTTGTTATTATGTTTAAACTTCAAGTGCTATTGAAACACACAGCGTAAATGTATCGATACAAAGCATTAATCTATTTTCCAGAAAATATGATTCATTCTTGGGTACTCTCGGAATGGAATTTTGGTGATAAAAAACGCTGTTGAAGATTAAAATATTCAAGGTTGAACTTTATTCGATGAATTATGAAGGTTTATGTGACATATTTATCTTAGTCTGAAGTTGAAATGAAGTCAATGTGGGTGGGTCCCCGATGGCTCAGCGGAATATCTGGTGGCTTAAAATCATAAATAATATTCAACGTTAAACTGGTACACAATTAAAAACATTTTATATAGGCCTATTTATGGCCTTCAAAAAGTTGACGACTCTACATGTTTCGACGTTACAACGATGAAGGCCATAGATAGGCCTAAATAA
>NW_013665841.1:508346-512154 GCF_000517525.1 Limulus polyphemus | reverse complement strand
CTTATTTAGACCTGTCTATGGCCTTCAAAAAGTTGACGACTCTACATGTTTCGACGTTACAACGATGAAGGCCATAGATAGGCCTAAATAAAATGTTTTTAATTGTGTAACAGTTTAACGTTGAATATTATTCATGATTTTAACTTTATACACAAGTGCCAAAATGCTATAATCTGATGGATTATAGCATTAAAAGTCGGGTTTCTTTTCTCGCAGTTGGAACAACAAAAATATAGCCTTTTGTGTAGTTTTATGCTTAATAACAAACAAACAAACGTCAAGTTGGTCTTACGCTGATCAATGTGTTAATTTAGTTTGAAAAACCTTCACAGAGGAGAGAATAACAAAAAGTTAAAGTTGCTGTTATAAAATAACATTTTTACTTGAAAATTACTTGTAAAATAATCAACAGTGACTGAAGTTCAATTTCTTTACCATCTTAGTATAAAAATACACCTTTATTGGTAAATAGACAGTTTAACAATATTCCAAATATTTGTTGTTGTTGTTTTTCTGGAAGTGCGTGATTATCAGTCTAACAAAAACTATGAATCTAAGCGTTTGGTTGTGTGTTAATGGTGTTATTCATTTGCCTGTTTTTATCCTCTGTAGCGTTGTGCATTGTTCTGCTTCTTAAACAAAATTTGTAACTGTTTAAAACACGTTTATGGTTGTAATATATATAATACAGAAATCATTAAACGTTGTGCGACAACTGAAAGCTTGTATGACAGTGTTGTATGGCAAGTTGATATTTATATAAAGCGCTGCATGGCAACTAAAAGCATAATTATACAGTTACGACAGCGGAAGTCACGTGATGCTAGTAACACGTCATGAGCATCTAGAAAATTCATGCCCATTCGTGAAGCCTCGAGTGTTTACTAGATGTGCTGTATTATTGTATATAAGACCGCCAAGAAGTGACGGCAACAATGTAATTGATAAAGACGGACAATTGAGTCAAGCGCGTGAGTCGTTCGTTGTAAATTATAACGTTTGTTTAAGTTATAGCGTGACTGTGGAAATTAAGTGTACTGCAAAGTTGTATTGAGAAAGAATAAACTAGTTTTACTTAAGAAAGGGCTTATGTCGCTAAAGTTTCATCGGAAAGAAATTATACGGGAAATTAACTAACGACCAGAGACGTAATAATACATTTCACAGAAAGTTGTACATGAAATATAAGTATCCTACTAACACATACATAAACACCCACTCCAGAACAATGCCGTTTTATTAATAACAAACGTAAAACACTAGTATTTAGTTGATCTGCCTTTGCAAAATTTAAGGCAGAAAAACAGCTTCACATGTGTAATTATATCTGATAATTTTCACCACCGACTGTAAAAAATCGAATCTAATTGGAATATACACAGCGTGGTCACAAGTAAATAGACACCACCTTTTCTGAAAAAATGAAAATTTTCAGTCATATTCACATGAATTGATATATTTATAATTTGATTAATATCTAGTAGATCTTCCTTTCGCTTCGTGGAGTTCGTTGATCCTTTGGGGCATCGTGAGAATCACCTCGTCAATTTTAGATCGTAGGATTTCCGCCCACTCTTGCTTCAAAACATGGAGTAGATCGCTCTTCGAAGTTGGTTTTTTTGGTTGTTTCTTGACTTGCCGGTCGAGTATGGCCCAAGGATATGGGTCTGGAGAATGCCTCACCAAGAGTTTTGGCTTAACAGATTGCAGCCAACTGGTTAAGCATGGTGGGTACAGCGTGATGGTTTGGGGAGCTGTTTGGGTTGGTGGGAGATCGAGCTTAGTGGAGTGCGTTGGCAACATAAATTTTGTGAAATACCTTGAAATATTGGAGGAAGGACTCTTGCTACTTTATTCCTCGGGTTTCGTGGACAAGAACACAACGTTGTTCCAGGAAGATGGAGCACCGTGTCACACTGCTAGAAACACCCAAAAGTGGCAGGAAGAAAATGGTATCCAGAAGTTGCCCTGGCCTAGCCAATCTCCTGACATGAACCCCATCAAAACCTTTGGAATAAGTCAGCGGCAAATTTCGCAGAATTTGGGAATCCCGCTTTCGACAGTCAACAGAATCATCGTGCAGTTCAGGAAACACGGCAAGGAAACAACTCAGCAGCGTCCGGTTCGTCCTGGTCCATCGGAGAGGACAAAAACGGCTGTCAAGAGGAGCATCGAAATGGATCCCAGATTAACGACTGCAAAAGTGACCAAAGTTGGTGGGATGAGCCCGAAATCTGTTCAACGGATTCTCCACAGACTGGGTTATCGTTGCAGAGCAGCTAGACGGAAGCCCTCATTAAGACCTGCCAACATAGTCAGACGAAAGAAGTGGGCAAGTGATATGATGACCAACCCTCTGGACTTTTGGAAGATCGTATTGTTCTCAGACGAATCAAGATTCGCTCAATTTTCGGACAGTGGACCATCTGCTTGACCAACTATCCTTCCTCTAACAAAATCTGACAATTCGAAAGAACCTTGAGTTCTAGGCATGTTGTAGCACAAGATAATTAGTGTGCGGACCATTTTCATTTATATAGTGCTCTGTGAACACAAATTAGTTAGCATAAATCAGTTAAATGAGGACAAATTAGGTGTCTATTTACTTGTGACCACTCAGTGTATATATATATATATGTTTAGAAAAAGTTAGCCAAAAGAAAATGTATAAATTTCCATTAAAATTAAACAAACTAAAACATTTAAAATCCTTACGAAATTGTCAAAATTATTTGTAAATATTTAACAAAACTACAATATTGATCTGTAACAAGTACCTCTTCGGCCTGGCATGGCCTTCACTCGTAATCTGAGGATCGCAAGCTCGAATCCTCATCACCGAACATGCTCCCCCTTTCAGCCGTGGAGGTTTTATAGTGTAACGGTCAATCCCACTATTCGTTGGTAAACGAGTAGACCAACAAGAGTTGGCGGTGGGTGGTGTTTACTAGCTGCCTTCTCTATAGTTTATCACTGGTAAATTAGGGATGGTTAGCGCAGATAGCCTTCGTGTAGCTTTGTGCGAAATTCTAACCAAACTATGAATAAATATCTTTTCTGAAATGGGCAAAAAAACAACGGAACTTCAGCTGACAACAGAATCAAAATCTACAAAACATACATACGTCCAGTAATTGAATACACATGCTCAGAACGGATAACACATAGCAGAAAACTACATCAATAAACTATAAACAATACAAAATTTATTACTCACTACAGCGTACAAAGTACCCAGATCCACTTCATTAAAATGTATGCACAATTACGCAAATATGCAAGCTATCTCGAATAAACTCGTACATAATTCGCTAAATTATTTAGCGAAAAATTGGCACTCAAAAAAAAGACCCACTGTGTGAATTAGATCGCTACTGCATTCAAGATGAAGATAGGCCAAAGTACCTCTCATCAATTAATATGTGTATTAAAAATAAGATTTCAATAAGGCCACCTTACGCTAGACTAAGGAACCCACCATTAGTTTAAGCTGATACGACAACACCGATAGAGTATTTTGTGTAAATGCTCTCAACAAGTGTTAGAAACCAATGTAATATGATAAATACATGGTGGAACTGTTCGCCACGAGCTGGACCTTGCATCAACAAGTGTTAGAAACCATTGTAATATGATAAATACATGGTGGAACTGTTCGCTACGAGCTGGACCTTGCATCAACAAGTGTTAGAAACCAATGTAATATGATAAATACATGGTGGAACTGTTCGCTACGAGCTGGACCTTGCATCAACGAGTGTTAGAAACCAATGTAATATGATAAATACATGGTGGAACTGTTCGCTAC
>NW_013665841.1:506787-507660 GCF_000517525.1 Limulus polyphemus | reverse complement strand
TTTTTTTTTTTTTTTTTGGTTGTTTTTTGACTTGCCGGGCGGGTATGGCCCAGAGGGTTTCAATGGGGTTCATGTCAGGAGATCGACTCGGCCAGGACAATTTCTGGATACCAATCTCTTCCTGCCACTTTTGGGTGTTTCTAGCAGTGTGACACGGTGCTCCATCTTCCTGGAACAACATTGTGTTCTTGTCCACGAAACCCGAGGAATAAAGTGGCAAGAGTCCTTCCATCAATATTTCAACGTATTTCGCAAAATTTATGTTGCCAACGCACTCCACTAAGCTTGATATCCCACTAACCCAAACAGCTCCCCAAACCATCACGCTGAAACCACCATGCTTCACAGTTGGCTGCAATCTGTTAAGCCAAAACTCTTGGTGAGGCATTCTCCAGACCTATATCCTTCCACTGTCCAAATATTGAGCGAATCTTGATTCGTCTGAGAACAATACGGTCTTCCAAAAGTCCAGAGGCTTGGTTATCATATCACTTGCCCACTTCTTTCGTTGACAATGTTGGCAGGTCTTAATAAGGGCTTTCGTCTAGCTGCTCTGAAACGATAACCCAATCTGTGGAGAATCCGTTGAACAGATTTCGGGCTCATACTTCCAACTTTGGCCACTTCTACAGTCGTTAATCTGGGATCCATTTCGATGCTCCTCTTGACAGCCCTTTTTGTCCTCTCCGATGGACCAGGATGACCTGGACGCTACTCAGTTGTTTCCTTGCCGTGTTTCCTGAACTGCACGATGATTCTGTTGACTGTCGAAAGCGGGATTCCCAAATTCTGCGAACTTTTCCGCTGACTTATTCCACCATCTGCTTGACCAATTATCCTTTCTCTAACAAAATCTGACAATTCGAGAGAACC
>NW_013665841.1:495310-506475 GCF_000517525.1 Limulus polyphemus | reverse complement strand
TAAATGACGAAAAATTAGGTGTCCATTTACTTGTGACCACTCAGTGTATATATACATATTGAAAGCGGAAACAAAGAAAAATACAAAAAGAAAACAGAAAAACCGATCCGTTGGAAATCTCGTCATCTAAAAATATCTTCAAACAGTAAAACAATAATCAAAATTGTCTGTGTACATAAACTAAACAACTTGTCTACTGTTTAGAATATACAACTTCTTTAATAGACAACAACACATTTCTTCTTTCAAACTTGAAAAGAACTAATTAATGTAAAGAAAAACATTCACTAGAAAATAAAACTTTTGACGTCCGGTAGGACAGCGGAAAGTCTACCGATTTTCAACGCTAAAATTCGGGTTTCGATTACTTGCGGTAGCTACAGAAAAAGGCCTGGCATGGCCAGGTGGTTAGGACGCTCGACTCGCAATCTGTGGGTCGCGGGTTCGTATCCACATCCCACCACACACGCTCGCCCTTTCAGCCGTGTGGGCGTTATAATGTGACGGTAAATCCAACTATTCGTTGGTAAAAAGAATATCCCAAGAGTTGGTTATGGGTGTTGATGGCTAGCTGCCTTCCCTCTCGTCTTTCACTGCTAAATTAGGGACGGCTGGTGCAGATAGCCCTCGTGAAGCTTTGCGCGAAATTCATAACAAACCAAACAAAAATGTCAATAACTTGAAATATACTACTACTTTTATTGCTGATCTAAGTTTTGATTAAGTTCTATCTTAGAAAGCACTAGTGACATAAAAATAGATGTTTTCACATAGAAGACAGCCACACAAATAGTGGAAAATCTGTTACATTAACCGATCTTAAAGAACACAATGGATTGTTCTATGGCTTTGGAGTCTAGACCTATCTGAGCATCCAGTGATATGAAGATTACAATCGTTTTGTCTTAGTCGTACAGTAGAAACCTTATATATACAGATCGTTATCTGTATAGTATGCACTACATCCACTGATTTTAATGTTCCCTTTGTCTCATTTAGCTTCTTTCACACGCTGTTCTTTAGCCTTTGTATTACTCCCCATTTACTAATTGAATTATTTAACATGGTATTATTCTCTTGCTCATTCTGTTCGAATTCTAGTCCATTTTCTTAGACCTTTTATTATTGCGAAATGATTACTTTACTAATAACTTAGTTTTGAAAAACTTTTATATGCTCTATTTGATGTGAACTTAAACCAAACTTTTATAAAATAACTAATATGATTTTATTACACATCAAGTCGAGAACTTGATGCCACTCAGTCTCCTTTCTTATTGAATCTTACTCTGATAGAAGCTAAGAAATGTCTCTATGTTCCCTGAGATTATATATCAAACTAGGGTTAAGTCCTCTCATCCACTTTTGGAGCTCGCGAGGAAAATTGTTAAATTCTACTTTGATAGAGGCTAAGAAATGACCCTATATTCCTTGGGATTATATATAAAACTAGGATTAAGGCCTCTCATCCACTAATTACACCTGACTATTGTAGAAGTGTTATTACCATTTGTAAGCTTATAATGTAAGGCACAACAAAATTCTTGTGTCATATATGACCATGTATGGGGACTTATAAGCCTGTACTTATAACCGTTGTTATGTATAGCATGAACATACTATGAAATGTGTAAACATTTCATCTTGCCATCAGTATTTCAAATCACTTCATATACCGATGTTTTGTAACATCAATATATTACCACAATGAATACTTAGTCTCACAAAACCTTTAAAATACCTTTTACAAAGGTTTGTGAAATAACAGTATGTACATATAAAACACGGGGAAGAACATAACACATTTTTTAATTACGTTCTTTAACAGTTCATTGGAAGGCGTTATCTTTTGACATTAATTAATTAAAAAAAGTTGCAACTTCCAAAAGCTTTCAGACAAGAATATTATCTACCCCAACTAGCACTCATCTGTGAAAGGTTGTTCCTAATGCGATTTTTACTGTTGAATTCAAAATTGCTCACAACATACAGAAATTGTAAATATTTAATATGGTCTTTATTCATAACATTACCCTTATTTGAGAGAAATATGCTAAACTGCTTTGCAAAATATTAATTTATTTATACGTCACTTAAGGCATCAGTCTGCTTTGCCTGAACATCTCTCTGCTGTTAAGTTCCATAAGGTTCCATCTCTGAGTGTTTTTCGGCAGAGGGATTTTTTCAGTCGGCTATTGCATACCTTTTGTTGTCCAATGATTTGCCTTTCATGGCATATGTACAGGCTTCATGTATCAGATATTTCTGTTTGTTTATTTTTTTGTTCAATGACGGTAGAGAAAATCTTGTTATTGAACTCTTTTACGAATCATGGTAATTTTTATTAAACTTCCCATTTAAAACCTAATATTGTGCTAAAGCACTTGTACCGAAATATATTTAGACATCTGTCTGTACATTCAGTATATTTCCAACTTTTGAATCTTTTTTTTATCATATCAGAGCTTTGTTGAATTACTACATGGTTTTACTATCACCTCTTTAAGCAACCATTTCAGGTTTTTAGCAATGTTAGCCATACATTTCCTCCTGTCTCTCCTAATGCTAATTTTGTTTATTTGTGTATTGTTTTATACTGATTGTTTTGCTGCTGCTTTTTTTTCTCAAGGTATTTTTTGAGGAATTGACGTTTGCTTTGGCTTGATTCCTGTCTTTCACTCAGTTTTGCATATCTTCACTTATCCAGACATTGAATTTGTTTGGCTGGAAATCAGCTATAGTTGTTTCGGCGCCTATGATATTGTCACACAGAAAGAAACATAACATGTCACTGTTGTCTTCTTATTATGGATGTAAGTATTGTAGTACCTTCGACTTGGTCTTCAGTTTCATTTGAAATTGCTTTTACAAAGTCTTGTCTGTTAACCTTTTTTGCTTTCTTTTTCTTAAGTTTCATATTCAGTCTTGCCACACATAATACGTGATCACTTCCTACGCCACCTCCTCGGCATACTTTGACATTCTGGAGAATTGATCTAAATTTTATCTATTACCTAGATTATCAAACTGATTCCTGGTGGTTTCATTTGGAGAATTCTACTTTACTTTATGGATATTATTATGTGCCAATAGTGTTCCACTGATTATGAACTCTAATATCAAACACATTTCTGTCAGTTTTTCACCGTTTTGATTTTAGGAGCCAAGAGACGTTGCTTGTCCATTGTATTTTCCATTTCGTTGTTATCACGCTCAAACTGGGCATTGAAATTCAACATTACTCAGCAGATTTTGTTTTAGGAATACTGGCAATCATTATTGATATATATTCATATGATTTGTAAATTGATTTATATTACAAATTATGATAGTCTATTTCTACGATTTAATTATAACCAAAACAATAAAATAATAATAGCAATAATTTTCTTAGATCAAGATAATGGATCCTAAGGTGACTCTTTATATTACCTAGAAGATATAACAGAGATTTATAACTCCACATCACATCAGAGTCACTCTCAAAATATGAGGCAACAAGAAAATAATCATCAGTACTAGAGAAATCATCATATCGAGAAGAAGGGTTGTCCTTTCTATTAGCTCTTGAATGAGTCTGTTCGACATTTCTTTTCACCTTCTCCTGGGAAGACTGTCTTAGTTAAGATATTGTCGGTTCATATTTTACTTGTTAATCATCTTGAACAACTTTGTTTCTGTGTTGCACAGGTGGTTTTCTTAATAAGCTTGCTGGAAATTGGGAGCAAGTGAACCACACAAGCCTTGAAGCATCACCCATATATTTCCAGACTTTCTCTTCTTGAGAGTGATAGTCTATGTTCCATTGCATGTAATGTTCTATACACAGCTAATATTAACTTCTAATTAAAGCAAGCTATCCATATGGAGAAGAAATAAAATTACCACTGTAACGAGTATAGTAAATGAAATATACTGATCTTCTGTTGTTATTTAAAGATTAGAAACCATTGTTTCATTAATTGTGCATCCTCGCTATTAGCGATATTTTCGGCCATAATCTCAATAAAATCTCACAAGGATCTAAGGATATTTAGATTATCCTATATGCATAGACTAAAGTAATAATGCACAAAATCTGGATAGTAAAATAGATATACTAAACATTTATCCTATACTGGTAAATAAAGTAATACTAAAGAAAGGACAGAGTATACATTAGTTATGGAACACATAAACTAGTCGTTTGTTTCATACGTTGTTGTAGATTTAATAATCCTTAAAGAACTTGACATCAGAATAGGTTAGGAGATTAGCCCTTTTTGAAATGTTCATCGACACTTCTGGGATCTGTCACTGGTTACTACTTGACTTAAGCCTCTGGTTCTAGTGCATTAGTATTCTAGTTTACATAAGCGTCTCTGTGTTTCCTTTCCTGTAACATAACAATTTGTAAAAAAATGTTATTTTGCTTTACCTGATATTGAAGATCTTTTACTCAAATAATACATGTGCTTTGTGATTTTCAGCATTTTTCGAATGGTTTTATTTTACTTACATTGAATGAAACGAAGGTGATATCACAGTTTGTTATGATATGCTGCAAACGTCGTCGTCAAACTCAAGAAATATCGAGTTTCCCAAGCATGTCGATACTTATTTATTTTCAACAATCCTTCTTCACTTAGTTTGACTCTAGAACAGAAAACTATGTACCAGAAAAACTACGATATCTTTATTAGCCGCTGATACAAGTTTGGGGTTTATGGACTTTGATTCATGGAATATGATTTTAGTGTCATCATTATTGTTATTATAACGTTTCAGTTGTTTTGCTTCATAAGCCACCAGCAGCCAATGTTATCACTAAATGACAACCATTTTAATCTTTACGCTTTCCTTCCGCCAAAAGTATGATGTACATTGTTAGTTTCTCATTACTATGTAAGAAAGCGGCTAAGTTATTGCCTTTGGACATTATCCTGTCTGTGATTGTAATGTGCACAGCTTTTGCTCGATTTCCTTTCTTTTTCTGTCAGCTTTTTAATTCGTTTTGTTTTCATAAATGTCCACAATAATGACCTAATTCCTTTTTAAGAGTTACCTTACTAAACTTACTAACAATATGTAGTTTCGAAACAGCTATTTGTGGAATAATAGATTTATTTCTGTACAACGTGTCGTCTCTAACAGTGAGACATGATAACGCCTTAAATGTTGTAGCTTATAAATAGTTGTTTCAAAACTTCATATTAATAATGACCTGTTTCATTGGGCTTTTGTCACAAGGTGGTGTACATAGACTTGAGTAAGGTTTCATCACATCATTCTATTCGTCATGACGAGGTAAAACCTTCCCAGCAGCCATTTCAACAGTTATCCATTTAGTTTGTAGTAGAGAATCTTAAACAACGACAACAGCCTCATACGTCAGATCGTTACACAGAGATGCCTGTGATCCTTGCCTAAGGTTTCTTCTTGGTGTCACCGGACAAAAGTGTTGATGTGCTTCTGTATTGATTTACTTTCCCACAAGACACCTTTGAGTCTGTTTGCAATTTAACCTTTTACATTCCAGATTTAATCCTTGAATTCAAAAATGGCATTAACAACTGGTATGATCTTCCATAAATTCTTTGCACAGTGCTTAAGTAAAACCAAAGGCACTACAAATGGTTTTGATGAAAAACTTTGTGCTTCTATTTTCGTTAAATCTATCATTTATAGTCTCCATAACATTGGTTGGGTGTGCCACCTGTGTAATTTACAGGAATCATTCTGATATTAGAGTTTACTACGTATTTTTATTCTGTTTTTGAGTAATTTGTTTTAAAATAAAAAGTAACATCCTATTTGGTATAAAAAACTGACTGTCTATTGATGAAATCACAAACAAGATAAGATAAAATAAGTACGAAATAGTAAGAACACCGCGTCTTTAAGTTAGGTTAAAAGTTAAACATTAGATAAACAGAGATTTTTAAACAATTAACTGGAAATGTCATACTAGTAAAATATTTCATGGAGTTGTAAATATAAAGATAAAATAAAAACGTGTGAACATAGCAATAACTTCATGGGGTCTACGTTTCTATCCTGAGTATCGATATGAGACTTTAAGTAAATATATCGATGAATACACACCCACACATCTCGCACTCCCATATATATATACAAAGCAAAAGTTCCGTCTGTATACCGGCTTTTCGCTCCTACACTTTTTTTACCCACCTTAACCATACACCTTTAGATCCGTCGAAAAGAAATTTCATACAGGGATCGGCTTTCTGAAATGACATCTCTAAGGGGACTCTCTGTCTGCGTTTCCGACTTTCACTCATACAGATTTTGATAAATCTACAAAAAAAACTTGACAATTACTCTTAGGCCCGTTGGGGAGTGGCATAAGGGGTCGGCAATGTGAATTTAAACACTTGACTTATATGTTTATTTTCGGATATTCGCACCAAGCTGCTCAAAAGCTACTTTCGCTAGCCGTTCCTAATTTTGAGCTGATAGATCAGAGAGTAAACAGCTAGTCAACAACACCCACTGCCAACTCTTGTGCTACACTTGTCTTACCAAATAGTTAAATTTGACCGTCACACTTATAACGCACGTACAAATCCAAAGTGCGACGTGCGCTATTGTTTGCGGTAAAGTGATGCAAACGCGAGACCTACAAATCCACAACGTGGCGCACTAACGATTGCGCCACGCTCGACCCAAAGCACTTGACTTCATTTATTTGCCCATAATATTTAATGTGGAAACATTCAGATATGTTAACCAGAATATATAGACATATGAGCCTCCCCATCATATTATATCTAAATGGGAATGTTAACGACATCTACTTCAAACTGAGAAAGCTAATAAAACGCTTATATTGTGTAAGTAGGTTATGTTTTCAAAGAATATAACAATTTAGATATCAAGACTAACTGAATCAAATATGTTGGACCATTTTTCTCTGGCCCCTCATTAAACAAACACATTATTTTTGGGACCGCCAGAGGATTTTACTTTAATAAAACTGCACTAAGGTCATTAACCGCGAACCCGAAATTACCACCTGATTGTATAAGCGTATGTAAACTCTAAAAGCAATAGAATCGTTAGTGTAATAATAAGATATGAGCTTTGACATTAGTTTATTTGGCTATGTTTAATACAGGAAGTATTTTGTTTGTTTGTTTGAACTTAAGCACAAAACTACACAATAGGCTATTTGTGCTCTGCCCACCACGAGTATCGAAGCCCAGTTTCCAGCGTTGTAATTCCACAGACATACCGCTATGTCATTGTGACGCAGGAAGTAAAGCGAACAGTTAAGTAAACCCGAGTGGCAGAAGTATCTCTGCCATAAAGAAAGGTATTCTCAAACTGCTTCATTAACTGTTAATATTTAGGAGTGATGATGTTAGCATTATTTCTTGGTTCAACTAGCAGTTATAAAAAAGGCTGAATGTCTCTAACGTCGAGCTTACACCGATAAAAATCCTAAGTTTGTTTCTGTTTAATCACACGTGACTTACGCCATGCTATTCGCTTCTTGTACTTTACATCGTGATACATGCATTTTACTAAAACAATATTTTTGGGCATTACCTATTTCAAGCTCACCTTATTCCTCAAAAGTTTCCGAGATACTGACTTCGAAGTTTGGGCCTTTCTTCTCAACTGTATATTTATACATATGAACTCTCACAACGAGGCTAAGAGTTACTAAACAAGTTTAACCAATACACAAGTAAACTAACGTATGTGTTCAGCTTCTTAACGACCTTTTTCTTTGAAGAAGTCTGCTTATTTCTTGTCCACCACTACTTAACTTTTCCTCCTTTCTTCCTATAGGAAGTGGGATAGCGATGGTGTCACGTAAAGTACGTTGTCATTGAGCTTACTTTCTATTTCGCACTCGCGCGCATGCCATCACGCATCGACTTAAGAACATTATTCAGAGAGTGGCTTACACACACACACACACACACACATATATATATATGATTCAACATGTGCTTGCATCAGATATTCCAAGCGAATACTGGTTATCGTTGTATATATTTAACATTAGTGTATAAATAAACTGTTAACAAGCCGCAAAAAAACAAGAAAAAATGTCAGTGATTCAGAGATTACGCGCCCCGTTTACAAGTCCCTTTAAGTAAAAGAAACAGTTTTTAACATGCAACATGTGCTGACGAAACTATCTCGATTTTAACTGCTTTCACAAAGTTCCCTAAATTGAGATTAAATGTTGTTGTTTTTTCTGTTGTAGGCTGGGTGTGACATAAGAGCTGTCGTTCCCGTTTCTTTTGTGCTAGTCATCCCTAATTTAGAAGTGATAGAATAGAGGGCAGCGCAGCTAGTCAACATCACCTAGCGCCAACTCTTGGGCTATTCTTTTAACAATGAAAAGTGGAATTGACCGCCACATTATAACATCATCACTGCTGAAATGTTGAGCATGTTGACCTACAGATTGCGAATCCAGCGCCCTAACCACAAGTCCATGCCAGGTCTTTATTGTATCCAATTTCTGAATCTGAGGATTCATGGTTGTCACCCCGTTGCTGCAAAAAACACTCTCAGCATTTTAAGACTGTTTGTATGATCTTAAGAGTAATTGTGAAACCCTACTTTTCGATGAGTTAAGAGTAAGCCAAGAGTTGGCAATGGTTATATTTGACTAGAAACTTTTCCATTAGTCTATCAGTTCAAAATTAGAGATGACAATGTGTAACCAGCCCTTCTGCAGCTTTGCGCAAAATTCTGAAACAAACAAGTCTTTGTAGTAATATTTTCTTTTACATTAATTTTACACTTTGAAAGGTTCACTTCACTCTAAGATCTATTCACAGTACTTTTCACCACAAATAGCAGAGATTTTATGAGTATTTTTAGTTTTAGTACTTCCTAATACTTTCGTAATACTTCTATAACAGAAAGTAAATTTAGTTGCTAAACATTTTGACGTAAAATTGAATGGAAACTTGTTTAGGAAATAATAATTTGCCAAATGAAAATCAACAGAAACAACATTTCGCAAAATATAAATTGTTGTTGTTGTAAGAAACTTACAATGGTGTTTCAGGTACCTGTTATCATAAGATTAATACAGATGAAAACCTAATACCTAATGTATTGTTTCCAATAAATTTAATTGTACGGTTAGTGAAATCTGTGAAATTTGGTGCTGGGTTTGTTTTTCTTCCTCAGAAACATATACATTTACTATGATTTGTATATATTTGTATGTGTGCGTGAGGGGAGGGATAATTTCATATCACCCTATTACTTTGTGCAAATTTAGAAGTTGACTGTTCATTATATCTGCAAAATGAAAAAATCTAAATAAAAGTTAGAAATATTAAGAGTAATCCTGTTTTTTTTTATGAAATTGGTAAAAATAATAATTATTTTTCCTAATACTTGTTTACATATACATGAACCACTTTTACACTTCCCGATAATCCGATTTTACCAATAACCTTTTATTATTATTATTATTATTCAAATATTTAATATTAATAAATAAAGTAAAATATAATACAATGTACAAAAACAATGCAACACAGTGTAACTTTTTTTTTATAATTTTTGTTAATAACAGTGATAATTTAATTAATATTAACCAATAGCTATTGGCTTGTCCAGGTTAATAGCATTATTTTATTAGTACATTTTATTACATCTATGTGGACGGTTGTATTGTAAAAACAATGAACTCTTTTATTCCAGAACCAACTTAGAATATAATAATGGACCGGATGCTGGACACGTCCCCTTGTGAGGTTGTACAGAGGAAGTTTTATTACACCATGCCAATTCCTACCTTGTTTCCTCACTTTTTTGGTGCACTCATTCCTACGCTTTCAATTTTTTAACAATATTTTTCCACTTGTTAAACATCTCACTTTTACAGTTGCATTTTTACAGGAATAATTAATAATTGGTTTTTATATTTAGGTTGTTTTATAATATGTAATTTTGTTTCGTTTACTCTTATTTTGAGGATCTTATAAAAAAAAAAGTGTTCTCGTGTGTAAATGCACAATGTACCTATCATGTGGTGTCCGTGTTGTATCGATTAATGTCTCAGTTTCTCTGGTAGTTCAGACGATAATTCACGAGAAGTATTACTTGAAAACTTGAAACCGACGGATCATCCATTTATATCAAAGATTTTCATGTTAACTAATAACTGTTATACACTGAGTGGTCACAAGTAAATAGACACCTAATGTTTCGTCATTTAACTGATTTATGCTAACTAATTTGTGTTCACAGAGTACTATATAAATGGAAATGGTCCGCACACTAATTATCTTGTGCTACAACTTGCCTAGAACTCAAGGTTCTCTCAAATTGTCAGATTTTGTTAGAGGGAGGATAGTTGATCAAGCAGATGGTGAAATAAGTCAGAGGCAAATTTCGCAGAATTTGGAAATCCCGCTTTCGACAGTCAACAGAATCATCGTGCAGTTCAGGAAACACGGCAAGGAAACAACTGAGCAGCGTCCGGGTCGTCCTGGTCCATCGGAGAGGACAAAAAGGGCTGTCAAGCGGAGCATCGAAATGGATCCCAGATTAACGACTGTAGAAGTGGCCAAAGTTGGTAGGATGAGCCCGAAATCTGTTCAACGGATTCTCCACAGATTGGGTTATCGTTGCAGAGCAGCTAGACGAAAGCCCTTATTAAGACCTGCCAACATTGTCAGACGAAAGAAGTGGGCAAGTGATATGATAACCAAGCCTCTGGACTTTTGGAAGACCGTATTGTTCTCAGACGAATCAAGATTCGCTCAATTTTCGGACAGTGAAAGGATATGGGTCTGGAGAATGCCTCACCAAGAGTTTTGGCTCAACAGATTGCAGCCAACTGTGAAGCATGGTGGTTTCAGCGTGATGGTTTGGGGAGCTGTTTGGGTTGGTGGGAGATCGAGTTTAGTGGAGTGCGTTGGCAACATAAATTTTGCGAAATACGTCGAAATATTGGAAGAAGGGCTCTTACCACTTTGTTCCTCGGGTTTCGTGGACAAGAACACAACGTTGTTCCAGGAAGATGGAACACCGTGTCACACTGCTAGAAACACCCAAAAGTGGCAGGAAGAAAATGGTATCAAGAAGTTGCCCTGGCCGAGCCAATCTCTTGACATGAACCCCATCGAAAACCTCTGGGCCATACTCGACTGGCAAGTCAAGAAACAACCAAAAAAACC
>NW_013665841.1:484887-494711 GCF_000517525.1 Limulus polyphemus | reverse complement strand
AACGAACTCCACGAAGCGAAAGGAATATCTACTAGATATTAATTAAATTATAAATATATCAATTCATGTGAATATGACTGACAATTTTCATTTTTTCAGAAAAGGTGGTGTCTATTTACTTGTGACCACACTGTGTACACTACCCTACCAAATGTCATGGGACACTGGTAGTTATGAATAAAACATGTTTTTATTCCAAAAAAATTAATAACATGTTGGCCCGCCTTTGGCTTTAATGACTGCTTCAATGCATCGTGGAAAACTGTCTACTAATTTCTAGTAGAATGCTGGTGGTATTGTGCTTCACTCCTCTTTTAAAGCACTAGTAAGCTCCACTACTGAAAACTGTTTTATCGGGTTCAGGTCGGGGCTCTGTGCTGGCCAATGCAGTGTTCCAATGTTATTTTCATCAAACCATGCGTTCACAATCCTTGCTTTGTGACATGGAGCGTTGTCATTTTGGAAGGTGTAAGGGCCACTACCATAATATTGCCACAATGTAGGACAAACAGAGTTATTCAGAACATCAATGTTGGACTCAATTTTCATGGATCCATGCACTGCGACCAGTAAACTTAGTCTATACCAGAAGATGCACCCCCAGACCATGATACCACCACCTCCAAACTTCACTGTTAGGACAACACACTCAGGTAATAAGCGTTCTCCAGGCATCCTTCATACCCAAACACGTCCATCATACTGGAAGAGCGTGTAGCGTGACTCTTCACTCCACAGGACCGATTTCCATAGATCCGAGGTCCAGGTTCAGTGAGCCTTGCCCTATGGAAATCGGCGGCTTGTCTTTGCAGCTCTTCCTTGAAAATTCATGGCATGCAGCTCTCGACGTGTCGTGGAAACACTTATAGGATTGCCTGTGGCTGCTCACATCTCCAAACACAGATTCTATAGGGTCTGACGGCGTGTTGAGGTAACCAGCCTACTCAAGGTGCGTCGGCTCCTGTCAATCAGTATTTTACGCCTACCTGGTCGTTTCTTCGATTCACTGTCACCTGTAAACTTCCATTTCTTCAGCACATTGCAATTTGTCGACCTGGGAATGTTTAATTGTTGCGCATTAGCACCTACAGACAATTTCTCCAAATGATATCCAACTATCCTTCCCCCTCTGAAACTCTATTAGCTCTTTCCATGTACTCATCGTTCGGTGTACAAGTTCGAAATGACTTCCGAGCGAACCGCTGATTGCCTCTGTAGTCCAAACTATTTGCATATTTCGTCGTGACACCCATTTTCCTGCAATCAGAGGTGTGTCCCATGACTTTTGGTAGGATGGTGTGTGTGTGTGTATGAGAGTACATCCAAGAGACACACACTCAATGAAACTAATTAATATATAAATTAATATTTGTAAAATAACGCAGAAAATGACTCAAACAACAAATTCTGGATTGCACGATGCTTTATGGCTTTCTGAAAAAGAAACCTAAAAATAAATTCAACGCTTTATAGAAGGCACATTCATAAGCCACATCGAGTTAGAGATGATATGAGAAGAGCGCAAAGTACATTGCTGGGTGCATGCTTAAACAAAACTCTTTTGAGAAAATAAACAATAATTGTGGCAATGGAAAACATGATTTAGTTTATCATGAATGTGTAACTTCTATTGCAACTTTACTTTGATATTCCCTCACGTATATGTATGCACTCAGAATGTTTACTACAAGAAACTGCGTATAGAAGTGGTTAATGACAAAACCAGTTCCATGATGGATATATGATGTTTCAAAACATAGAAGTTATATACATGTATATTGCAGCATTGTTCGTCTATCTGGTGTCCCAAGTTGTTGTGAGGAGCTGGTTGAACCAGTTTCGGTGAATATTAGTAAAACTCAAGTAGACGTCTCAAAGATCCAACTTACATGGATGAGCAATCAGACAAATGTTTCCAATTTGGCAGCCATTTCAATTTTACTGTTTCACTGACGCGAACAATGGCTCAACTGAGCATGGAAGTCGAAAGCAAGATACATGACGCCAATAATGAAATAAAAATACGTTTAATGGGTACTTGTGCGTAGACGAAGGGTTCGTGTGCTAAGTCTCAAAATAGTGGAAAGGGTGGTCCACGCCTCCATTTATATCGCGACTTTGTAAACCTAGCAAACGAATACCTTTGATAATGATATTTGTGATTATTTTTCACATGTTTTACTAATAAAAACTGTGATGGGTATTTCTCCTCATATATGTATATGTCAGATACACACACACACACGCTGCGTTTTTCTCTTGTGAAAATGAACAGTTTATTACTTTAAATTAAAACTACGGAAGATCGTGTTAGAAACATATTAAATTTCTCAGCAGTAATCTGAATACTAGGAAATAATTGCAAAAAGTTCTTATAGATGATATACCTAGTTATGTATTGAATAAATATATATATTTCCATATTGAACACACGTATAATCTTCTTTCCGAATTTACGTATTAGTGTGTATCTATTACAATCCAACCTATGAGGTCCATCAGATAGTGAGGTTGAAGTAGTGTCTAAGCTAGTTGAAATAATAATTACATTTGCCCAGAAATGTGAACCAGCTTGTTGTTAGTATAAATAATATGATCGTATAGTGCTGTTTGTTAGTCAGTTTATGTGTTTAGGAAATATCCTCACAAAGGAGGGCAATTGTACAAATGAAATCAGTGCATGAATTGCAATGAAGGAAGCGGACTTTAGTAAAAGGAAGGAATTGGTTACCAAGCAGGTATATAAAGTGTTAAATAATAGCCTCGTGAAGACAGTGGTTTGGAATGTGATGTTGTATGGAGCACATAGATGGACTCTGAGAAAACAACATCAAAGATTGGAGAGCTTTAACATATGGGACTGGTGACGAATGTAACAAAAATAAACTGGAATTAACTGATAAGTAATGAGGACATGCTTGAGATAATGAAAGAAAACAATCATGATGGGGCGAATCTGGAAGAGGCAAAAGATATAGGAGGGACACATTGTTGGAGGAGATGTTTTTATAATCTTAGAAGGAAGGATTCAAGGGAAATGATACAGAGGTAAAGACAGAAAAGCAACGTTTGATTACCTAAGAAATAGGGAGGGTCGTATGGTAAGATGAAAAATATATATAGAGGCTGAAGATATGATGAGCCGATAACCTGCATTTGGACATATAACTCAATAATAATAATAACACAGATCACAAATTTGTGTAGTTATTTTACAGAACCTTCCTGGGCTTAGAAATGAAAATACTTGTTCAGAGTAGAAATATTATGGCAGAAATAAGAATTTGATTTTTTGTGGAAGTCACTCTTTGGTAACCTGACATTAAAACAAGATGCTTTGTTTGTTTGTTTGTGCAAAGAAAGGACAAGCTCTGTGGAATTTAAAATTATAAAATTAATATATTTATTTGATGTTAAGCAGAAAGCTACATAATAGTCTATTGGCGCTTTGTTCACCGTGGAACTCGATCATTAGCGTTATAAACCCCCAGACTTGCTGCTGAGCCACCGGGAGACAAATCAGTGTGTATAATAATGTTCTATTCGAGTTTTGCGCGTTACATTTCATGTAAACAGAGAAGAAGATAAACTCACCTTGGCCATTTGAATTTAAAAGCTTTTTGTTCAGAGTTAGTCGATAGAGCGCGCTTTCGCAGTTTTTTTTTTATTCTTTAATTTCATAAATTAAATTTCTACTTTTTTAATCCATCAATACGAAATGAAGTAATGTAGAGAAGCAATGTCTTATGTATACACAGTTTTTCGATAATTCCACATGGATATAAAGTGGTGGCTGAATTACCAATTTTAAGTATTATCAAAAGTATATCACTTATCCTAAAACTCGAGAGCGTTGCTCCAAGAACATATTTTTATTCGTGCGTTGACTATAGGCAGCGAGTTTGCATTTATTAGCATAATTCTCTTCTATTCCACAATAACTTATTGAAAAAAGTCCCCTATCCTGCGGCAGGTAAATTACTGGATAGATGACACGACAATCAGAGCTTCATCTCGAAACGCTTTATAAAAAAAAGCATAATGTAATGATTTAATTTAATAGATAAAAAAATGCTTGCTCGTTTAACTTTTTTAACTTTTATTAGTTGGAAGATAAGGTAATTAAAATTCAGTATTGGATGCGCTGTTTCACACGAAGGAAACGTTCATACTTGGATTAGAGTTTGCATCTAATTATAAACTGTGGTGTTAGCGATAACCATAGGATAACGTAATGTGACATATAGAACTTTCTAGTCCATTAAATTTCTTACTTTTGTTTGTTTGTAGTTAACCACAAAGCTACACAATGGGCTATCTGTGCTGTGCCCACCACAGGTATCGAAATCTAATTTCTAGATTTATTACGTAAACCTATTGAAGGAAAGGATAGATGCAATGCTCAGTAGTGAAGGAAGATTTCCAAATCTACTCTTTATATTAATATTAATTCACTATCATCGTTTTTATCTTAATTTATGAGTCTCGTCAAAGACATTCAACATTGTCTAAAGATTTAAACACACACACACCCATTCATAATTTAATATATGAGAAAAAATCAAATGTATTTATAAATAAGCAATATTTATGACGATAAAAATCGTTCAAAAATGCCTTTCTATAATGGAAGGACTTGAAAATAAGATATATTACCTCAACTTAAAACGATGAACCGACTCTTTAGAAACGTATTAAATATCTCAATATCAATCTAAACATTAGGAAATGAGCGCTAAAAACACTCATACATATACATAGATGCCGGAATATTTTTCATTGCACATTTTATATCCTCTATTTACCCCTGCGAGTTTCAAAAAAATAGATTAAATATCTGTATAGTAAATAAGGCAAGCTCACAGACTGCAAAGAAAGAAATCACACTTCATTTTAATATAAGGGGAGGCTCAGCATTAAATAGAGCCATCTGTATGTTTGTGTGGAACTCCCAGAATCAATTGGATCCAGACAAGCTTGAAGCGAATTATCCTAAAGAGCCCACCTGTTTTTTAAAAACTATTCACTTGTGATATTCCTCGATAATGAATCAGCTCTTGCCTTAGTAAAGTGTTAGGAAGTCATCTGATAAGTTTAATATTATTTCGTTCAACAAAAAGAACGTATATTTCTAATGATGTCATCGAGAGTTATACAAAAGTCTATATTTTTGTTATATTATCTGGTTGAATATGGCAATATTAAACCATCATTTGTTTGCTGTTTCATAAGAAAGACGTATTATCTCTTCGATTTTTGTATTTTTTCCTTTAAATTCACAAAGATTTTTCTGATGAATGACTAAAACCTACCATATATCACGGACATCTCACAAAGGTTTGTCTGATGAAGGACTAAAACCTACCATATATCACGGACATCTCACAAAGACCGTGATATATGGTAGGTTTTAGTCCTTCATCAGACAAAATATCTCACAAAGGTTTGTCTGATGAATGACTAAAACCTACCATATATCACGCACGCTAATGATATAACATTGAAATTAGAAAACACAAGTTATTAAACCTTTTGTTCTCCGGTGGTTCAGTAGTAAGTCTGATTGATGGCTTATAACGCTAAAAGTCGTATTTGGATACCCGCGGTAAGCACAAAACAGATAACCCATACCAAGAAACCAAAAAAATAATCATCTGAATTTAAAATATTTTCCATTATGAAACATGAGATCTGAATTTTATGATGGGATTTTGTTTTGAGATAAATATTTAGATAAATAGTTGAAATTAGAGAATTTCCCATGCTAGTATTAAAGCTACAAGAGGCAAAATAAAAAAACTAAAGTACAGAACTATTTGTACCAGTTTTCTGAAACTTTTCTTGAGTTTAAGTTATTTTTCTCGTCTTTTCCTTCATGGACTGGCTTTAATCTATGCATCATATATGTTCATAATAAAATTAAATTCTAGGATAAAGCATTGTTCCGAAGAAGAGATTAAAAATATTGTTTTCCACAGATACCAGAAAATATTCATTTATCATAAGTCGTTATTTTCTTGAAGAAAAAATATATAGGAAGTCCATACACGCAATTGTTTCAATTAATTACTCATAGATAACTCGATAATCCAAGATGAATGCTTAGAATGCAGTTTAAGAACAAACAGTTTTATCGTGTTACTGTCTATGTATTTTATGTAATTTGTAAATGGCCATTCCTGTGTTATTTCAAGACTATACAAATATTTAGAAAATACTTCGCTCTTCATTTACATAAAATGGGAATTTCTGATTCACGTCTTACCATAGTTTCTAGATTACAAAGCTATAGCAATAAAATATCAAGCATCTAATATTACAGTACATGTGTTACTGAAACTTAACTGACACAGTGGAGTAAATGTTTTTATGAGATAATAAATGATGTTGTATGCTACATCTCCGCAGTGTAGGTATTGTATAAGCTGGGATCACTTTAACAAGGCGATATATATACACACGTGAGTTCAAGAACATGCATCAGTTCAATACACTTTCATAATAAAAGTTTATCTGCACAAAAACGTAGGTAAAGTCATAAACCAAAAGTAAGTAAATATTATGAAGTGAGGTTTGAATTACTGCAAGAAAGCGACCAACCTCTGGTTACTCTAGAAGCGGTCAACATTGTCGGTCACTTAGTGAGATTGAGAAATTTGTGGTTTTTTTAAAAACTTTTTGTATCTGCTCTGCTGACTTTTTCAAGTGGCTCTATGACTTGTAATATTACACTAAATAATGTATATTTAAATCTAAAAGTTACTCACCAAGAGAAATAAACGGAGTTACTATTTCACAACATCTGAGAAATGCAAGTTCGTGTAATCTAAACCATTTATTTTTGAATAATATTGTCCTTGTAACTCGTGAATTTAAGTTACTAGGTTAAACAGTGAAGGTATTCGCGGATATAACAGCTTGTTTAAATATACACACATATATATATATATATCTCATTGAAATCCAGTTAAACGTATAAAATTAAAAAACACATAGAATTGAACTTTATTTCGCATGAATAGATGGCGCCACTAATGAAACTTTTTGTGAAAGATTTGTGCTCTGTCCACCTCGAGTGTCGAAACCAATTTTTAGCGGCATAAGATTCACCATTTAACCTCCTGGGGGAGGGGGAATAAAATACCTTATTAGTAAGAAACATAAACAAATTTGCTGGCTTGTTTGTTTAGTTTATTACTTGAGGTCTATCTGCCGTGGCCGTCCCTAATTGGAAGTAATAGACTAGAGGAAAAGCACCAACAACTAACTCTTGGTTTACTCTTTATAAATAAATAATGGAATTTATCGTCACATTATAAAGGCCTCACAGCTGAAAGGGCGAGCATATTCGGGAACGAGTTTCGATCCCATATCCTTCAGGTTGCGAATCGAGCGTCTTAACCATTAGGCCATGCCAGGCAAAATAGAAGAAAGATCGCATAAGAAATGCGTATAATACTTCAAGAGACTGTAAATAAACAAGTACAAGTATTTTATAAGTTATGACATATTGCCTAAACTTGGTTACATACAATGAAAACTAAGGCCTTATCTAAAATGTAAAATATATATTACGATCAAAAGTATAAAAAAGACGATAATTTTCTCCACGTCTACTCATTTTTTTATATTATTTTTCGATGTTTTTCTCTAAAAACAGTACGCACATATTAGTACTACAGTCCTAAAATAACTTTTAATTTAAAAAATACGAGCAATTACATATAATGGTTTGTATAATTTGAAGTTTGCCATTCGTGTCTGCATCAGTTAAAATAAAACGTTTATAATAAAAGCAAACCCATTCTTTCTGTACGCTAATGACCTTGAGCAATTGGTTCTAAGTTAATAAAATACAAAACAACAGTAATGCATATTTTCCACATTTAGTTGCAATGGAAAAAGGAATCACCATATAGTGAAAGTGGTTTTACTTGTAAATAAATAGGATAAAACTGAGAGCTAAACAAAGAATAGCTATTTATTTTGAAATGTATTTTAGCCAACTTTGTGGTAACTAATGTTTTACAACATGACGTTTGCCCAGATAAAAACAACAACAACTAAAAGTTCTTACTCTTGCATCATATACATAAGATGGGTAAATCTGGAACTTCTGAATAACAAGGTTGATAACGTGAAAGAGATTAGAAATGTAAAGAAAAAATAATAGCTTCATAATTCTTATTTAATATTAATTGATGAAAATTGTAACAATCGTTTATACGCTGGTAAAAAAATTATTTGAACGTTTCTATCCTTCGAATTATTTTTTATTATCATAATTGTATTTTTCAATCAAAACAGAATTCTTTCATTTCTGTGTATAATAGCTTAAGTACTTAAATATTTTAAAATTTATTTTAGTTAAGATATGAAAGTTGCTTTTCTTAAAATATATCAAGTTGCAAAGCTGCTCATTCCCCAAGTTTCCTCCAGAATTATCCCATAGTATGTTATCGCTAAATTTACGGACTTATAACGCTAAAATCCGGGGTTCGATTCCTCGCGTTAGAGAGAGAGGGCAGACAGCTCATTGTGTTACTTTGCACTAAAAATACAACCATCCTCCAAGATTATTACTTACCCCCTTAGTGACCACATGTTTGGCTGCAACATTTTTGCATCCTCTCCCATACTTCCCTTTTATTGGTCACATGTTTGACAGCAATAATTCCATGTGCTCCCTTTAAAGAACGAGGCGAATAGTTCTATTTGAAATTTCACTAACAGTGAACCCTCATTAGTGCGGAGAACGATAATCTGGATAATTTCTAAATAGGCCTATCTTCACTGCGGAAAATTGAATCAATAATCCGTACATCGTGTTCCAAATACGAATAGCTATTTCATACAACAAGCATACATTTCCTATGATACACCATTCGGTATTCCGCACCTGACTCCACAAGTGTCAAGTATTGGTCGATCAGAACTGGAAACATGGTGATAATTTCTGATCACAAAACACCTGCACTAGCTTGTGGGTACCGGTTTACGACAGTTTTTCTGAGTATCTTTGAATAGCAGCGATATACATAGAAACTATAATAGGTATTCAAATGTCAGAGTAATTTATGCTACAGTCTGTAGAGTCAAAGTGCTTAAAAACGAAGACCATTAGAAATATTAGCATCATTAAAACGTGATGTTTGTATTCTGCAAGTCATTGGTTTAGCAAAACACTTATAAAGCATAACATCAGTGTTACTGTGTTTAGTTGGAGCACGAATGATTTTCTAATAGGGTTTAATAACTAGATGGTAAAATCAGGTATAAGAATGAAAACTGGGCTGTCTTACTAGTCATTTTTCACGTGGGAAAAAATATCCAAAGACTTAATGCTTTAAGTAACACAAAAAAGGGTCATTTTCAGGGTTACGTAATTGTAAGATAAACTAGTAAATGCGTAGTCACATACGTAAGCCGTAAAATCAAACGGTGCTATATTACAGTTAGTTAATGCAATACATATATTGTAATTTAAATTAGCGTATGGATATGATTATGATGCAGATCTAGAGTTTGGATGTTTTTGTGTTTATAAGAAAAATGTGTCGTTTTTGGCAGACTAGAGGGAATGCAGCTTGTTAACACCATACACTGCTAACTCTTGGGCTACTTTTACCAACGGGCAGTGGTAGACAAGAGGGAATGCAGCTTGTTAACACCATACACTGCTAACTCTTGGGCTACTTTTACCAACGGGCAGTGGTAGACTAGAGAGAATGCAGCTTGTTAACACCATACACTGCTAACTCTTGGGCTACTTTTACCAACGGGCAGTGGTAGACTAGAGAGAATGCAGCTTGTTAACACCATAC
>NW_013665841.1:460136-483887 GCF_000517525.1 Limulus polyphemus | reverse complement strand
AACGGTAGTGGTAGACAAGAGGGAATTGCAGCTTGTTAACACCATACACTGCTAACTCTTGGGCTACTTTTACCAACGGGCAGTGGTAGACAAGAGGGAATGCAGCTTGTTAACACCATACACTGCTAACTCTTGGGCTACTTTTACCAACGGGTAGTGATAGACAAGAGGGAATGCAGCTTGTTAACACCATACACTGCTAACTCTTGGGCTACTTTTACCAACGGACAGTGGGATTGATATTATAACGCACCCACGGTTGAAAAGACGACCATTTTTCTTTAACCAGATTCGAACCGTGATCTGCAGATCTTTTTTCCACATGAACTTAAAGCTTATTTCTATACATGGTTTAAAATTTTCTATACCTTTTTCACCTTCGCAGAATGAAAGAAAACTTTCAAATGGAACTTGTGCATTCATGTATTTCGTTTATTCATTGCTTGTACAAAGTGAGAAACAATTGAATTAAATATATAAATATGCATTTTATCTTATGCCATTTGCTTCACAGATAATGTGCGTTCATTTTTGCATTTTAAATAACTCTTTTGTTTTATATTCACGCCTGGAAATAACTTCCGTTGCTTAAGTTGTATCTGCAATTTGATCTCCACTATTTATATAGTATTATTTTCCGGTGGAAAATGCTAGAAAATACACATATCTAAGTTTTCCAAAAGTTGCTTGTAAGATTTTCCTTTCGATTTGTCTTGAATTATGTAAAATGTACATTTCCTATTTGATCCAACGTTATTTATTTTATTATTTCTTTCATTTTTTAAGTGAGTGTCAGTATTGTAGCAGACTCACGTATATGCTAAATTCATTTTAATTTAGGTACACCATTTGAACAGTAATTCCTTTACAATCTATACTTTAAATAATTAATTGTTTATCACATCAATGTACCATAATAGTTACACGTGAAATCGAAATTAATGATATTTAAAGGCGACGAGGGTTAACCCTGTGGTACGATACCACTGAATATTGCATGTAATTGAACGTTTGTCGTTGTAACAAAACAAGTAAATCTGAATCATGTCCAAATCTGTTAGTAAATTCTTATATAATTCATAATAGACCGTTAACTGAATTATTATTATTATTCCATATTAATTTACTGTCTTTTATCATTTTTCACAACAGAGAGAACAAACGTAGATTTAAAAACTCTTAATATGACGTATTATCTTAATAGGCTTTTACAAATTCTGTTTTAATATTCAACCATAGTCTCCTTCTTTGAAAAATTAGTAAATAAAATTGCACTGTCCTGTTTTTATGATAATCATGTCATGCCTTTGTGTGTTGATTATTTACACTTTCTGACGTTTCTCAAAATGTAACACATTGGTACAGTTCTTGAATAAATGATTTATTTTTGTAGCCACAGTGCGTTGCAGTTTCTACAGGTGCGTATGTAAAATAATATAACAGTCAGGTTAAATGCAGACCGGGCATAGTCTTTTGTTTAGCATGCCTAGATTGGAATCCAAAGGTTCGTGGTTTGTGTCCTGTTGTTGCAAAAAACACACTCCGAGCTTTCGGGCAGTGGGTGCGCTATGAGATTTATTATCATATCCCAGTATTCGGTCAGAAAAGAGAAGTCCGAGTATTGGCGGTTGGTGTTGTTAGCTAGCTGCCTTATTTCTAATTTATTAGTTTTAAATTAAAGAAGATTAGCCATAGATAGCCTTTGTATAGCTTTGCATAAAGCTACTCGTAACTCAAAATTTATAAAGATACCTCAGATTGATTTACTTTGTTTGAAAGAAAAGACTGTAAGTAATCTTTAGATGTTAAGATTAATAAAATCTGATCTGCGATTTCGGAGATAGAGCATTTTAACATTTCTTTCATCGCTTGTTAAAGTGAAGTACACATAACTGCTCATAATTCGAACACTAATACAGATACAATTTATCTCTTTTTGAAAGTCCAGACTGCAAGCATTCTTTTGGTAATAATTGGGCTGAATTCCCATTAGCAGTTTGAGGAATATGGCCATTTAACATTTTGTTGATTTCATCGATTTTTGAAACTAAAAGTGAAGAGCACGAAACAGCGCTTCTTTCGTAATTAACAAATCTATGGTTGATTTACCTCCTTCGAAAGGTCACTTCACAAGAAATCTTTAAATATAAATTTAAGTAAATGTTTGTTTGTTTTTGAATTTCGCGCAAAGCTACACGAGGGCTATCTGCGCTAGCCGTCCCTAATTTAGCAGTGTAAGACTAGAGGGAAGGCAACTAGTCATCACCACCCACCGCCAACTCTTGGGCTACTCTTTTACCAACGAATAGTGGGATTGACCGTCACATTATAACGCCCCCACGGCTGAAAGGGCGAGCATGTTTGGTGTGACAGGGATTCGAACCCGCGACCCTCAGATTGTGAGTCGAGTGCCTTAACCACCTGGCCATGCCGGGCCAAGTTTAAGTAAAGTCCAGCCAGCGATTTAATAGAAATGTTTTTTTTACTTGTTTGTTTAAATTTCCACGATTTTTCTGAAATGATTACATTTAGTAAAACACTTGAAAACGACCATTTTTATGCACAATCCAACTTTCATCATAACTCTACGTATTTCATCAGTATAAAATAACAAAAACCCTATAACCCAAGTGCTTTCGAAAAGTTCGCCTTTCAAAAGCGCTCGAGTTATAGTTTTTTTTATCATTTTATATTAAAAGTTCTTGAATCTACGTGTTTTTCTGATATCCTAAATGTTTCATCGGTATTTCATCATCATCGTTACTCTTGCTGAAGTGAAACAAATAGAGTTGTAATTTAAGTTGGATATATGTGTTTCAGGAAGTAGATCATTTTAATTATCGCGCTTTCTGTTTTTAGTTTTATCTATAAATTTCATATTTAAAATTCCATGTGTCATAGAGTAATAACCTACATATTGCGTTCTTTATCTCTTTATATTGTAAACATTTTCAGAGTTCTACATTTTTCGAAGAGTCGGGTATCAGTTTGTTTATTGATAGAAGTGCCGTTGTCACGTGACATTTATACTGGATGTTTTTCAGCATAAGCTACTGTGAACAGAGATCTGTATAACTTCAGTAATACAGAGGTAATACTGAAAAGCAAGATTTTAAGATTTATTTATAAGTTCAAGTACCTCTAAAATAAAGATGTGTAGAGTTTACAAGATTAATAAAAGCTTTATATCAGTTTTTATAGCTGTACAACTGAATAAAATGTTTACTGTCTTTTAAGAAACGAATTTTGTTATTGTCAATATTCACACGTTATAATTTTAACAATATTAATTACATTCTGTGTATTCTATACGTTTCGAAATTTAAATATCCAATTTATAGAGTTATAGACAATATCTTATCAAATGTACTTAAATGGGCAAATTTCTCCAACTTTTTGTTAAATTTATAGTAAATGGACAGCTATTTTCAAGTGGTATTTAATAAACTGATTCGCTTCTTAAATTGCGTTTTCGTCTAGAGCACAACAGATAGCTTCTCCAACTATTTCATCACATATTGGTTGGCATCTTTCTCGATACGCAGTGATTATGGCTGCTCTTCTTCTTGCTTCTTCAAGTGGTGGATTCGATCCTGCCGCTAGTGCGTTATGATAAGATATCCATTTTTCTTCTTTTGTAGCATTTTTGATTTTAGATCGTTCTTCAAACATATATCGTAAACTCGGTAAGAGGTTTTGCATTTCTTTGTGTATATTGCAGCATTCACCTATCTTCGGGTTTTCTTCAAAGAGTAGTTTATGCATATCCATGCAGGAATCATTTCTTAGAAATGATTCAGAAACTAAATCACAAGACCCGAATGAGCATCTAGGATCAGGTCTCAAATGAGTTCCCAAACAATCATTTAAACTTCTATGACAATTATACCTGTTTAAACATCCTCTAGGACCGTACTGATTCCGACATCCAAAATCCTACACTCGTTCAAATAAACAAGACGTGAAAAGAGTTAAAAATTAAGGATCTATTAAGTAATCTTTATTTATTTATTGCCAGGAATATAAACGACAATATTTCACAATCCAACATATTCTATACGAAAATTTAATAGCTGACAGTTATCGACTACTTCTTTGTACAGTAATCGTACAAACCTTGCACATCTTAAACATATAACTTAAAAACTGGTAAGCCTACTACAAGTCTTCAAAACATATTTGCCTATGCTTCACTTATGGTATTTTTAAACACAGCTTTCTCGGTAAAACTGAAACCTATGGACAGAAAATTAATTACGTTTAACATAATAAAGTTATACACCTCAATCTAAATGAGTAAGTCTTGCTTTTATATATCATATATCACTACACTTTAAACTAAATGTGCATCTTAACTCTCATATCATTATGTAATTAAACATTTCAAGTTGATTGATTGTTTGTGTGTAATTAAGCAGAAAGTTACACAATGGGATATCTGTGCTCTGCCCACCATGAGTATTGAAATCCGGTTTCTAGCGTTGTAAGTACGCAGACATACCACTGTGCCACTGTGGGACATTTCAAGTTGAATAAATGTGGTATTATTCCCAAGTAAAACTGTAGACAGTCAGTAAACAGTGTGTGAAATAAGTGAAACTCAACCAAGAATGAATGAGACTCGGTGAATACAAAAATAACTTATTTTTTCTTACAAATATGGCACGTGAAAACTGCTAAAAATTACATAGATTATGACAGTATTTGACTATTTTAAACTCTTTGTCTACTGGATGAAACAAATTCACACAACGGAAACAATGTAAAATCTAGCAAACACAGGCGAATTCTGACCACGAACTAGACTTGCGTAAAATTATATTACAATTCTTTAAGCTCCAGCATAATTTCATAGAATTTCGCGTCATCCACATCGCCAAACAAGCTCCACCCTACCTCTCCATCCTCACATACAACCAGTAGTTCAGACACCAGCAAAGTCTTGTCAAAGAAGCACAAGATCTAAGCTAAGACTTCAAACGTATGAGACATATTTAGAAAACTGTGCTAAAATTTTATCTTATATGAGAGATTATGATTTTTGCATAGCGTATCTCTTCCACCTTGTGCTTTATGCTAACACAACATTCTTAATTTTAACACCTATCACGAGCAACTTGATGCAAAAGAATTGTAATTTCAAGTTCATTCAACTTTCAGTGCAGTGTTATGTATATACATTTAAACTCAATCCTTTTAACGTTTATTGACTTGGAAGAAATATTTCAACCTACACCCCTTATATATGTATCAGTATATCTCTACTCTATAAGCTTTTATCTTTTCTCTACTCATATCAACATGTATATGCGTTTTAAGATTATATCAACATTGCACATTTATAGATATATCTTATCATTATAAATAAAAACGTACAGTGTACGCTTTAAACCTCACACAACCATTTAAGTTGTTGTAAGGCAGATAATTTTAATTTTGACAAGAATTTTATATATATATATATATAATGTAGACAATTATGATACGATAATATATTTTGTACCTGCTAATATTTGATAGAAGACAACTTTGAACTATTCTACGTTTACTTTTAGCTTAGTATTTTTTTAATTTTCGAAAGATACTTTTTGGTCTTCACAACTTGTTGTTTTCTTTGGTTTTTCTGAATTGATTCCAGATGAAAATCCTCTTCATTAGTTCTCCTCTCTTTGAAGCATATTCCAGTCTTGTGTCCAATTAGCAGCCAAGATCTGGCTGTGATCTAAGTACTAACTTAGGTGTGGTAGACTATCCTGTATTGGTAACCGTAGTGGGTTTGATGGTAGTTATGGTGGAAGATGTAGTTATTGTGGAAATAAAGGAGTCTCTCTGAGCTAACGAGGATGGTTTTAGTTATTCATTGTATTCCTTGATGCTTTTAATTTTGGAAATGCTTTCAGGTTTGGAATTTTATTTCTTTTTCTGAATATGAACCATAACAATACCTATGTTTAGTGTATTCTGACACATTTAGTAACAGACCTTGATAAACTTTTCGTGGATTTTAACGAAGGCAGTTGTACTAGCTGCAGGGTGGGTGGTGTTTTTCTACTTGATGATGCCATAATTTTAGCTTTTGATAATAAATGGTTTTATAGCTAAATTGGCATCTTTTATCAGTATCATAACGCTGGTTCTATTACACACCTGGCATCACTAGACGTCCAACAACATCATAACAGTCAGGTAATAGGTAATGTCAGGTATGAGAAAATAATCTTCTATGATGTCAGAAAAGTGCAGGCTATTTAACCTGTTACTTCAAACTTTTGGTTTGTTTGGTTTATTTTAAATTTCGCGCTAAGCTACACGAGAGCTATCTGCCCTAGCAGTCCCTAATTTAGAGGGAAAGCAGCTAATCATCACCACCCACCGCCAACTCTTGGGTTACTCTTTTACCAACGAAAAAGAGTGATTGAGCGTTACAGTATAATAATGCCCCACGGCTGAAAGGGCGAGCATGTTTGGTGGGACGGGTATTCGAACCCGCGACCCTCAGTGAAGTGAGTGAAGCGCCCGAACCGCCTGGCCATGCCGGGCCAACTTCAAAATAGGGTAAGAATCATGACTACAGCTTTGTTCTTTTGTATCAAAAAATAGGATTGAAGATTCTGTCTAAACTGAGCCTCTTATAGGTCAGAGTTAAATCACCAACATAAAGTGTAATGTAATAACCTCTTTGATGACGATCAAATTCTTCTTACAAAATTCTACGAGACAGAAATAAGCAAGAGTAGTTGTTGTTTCAGTAGTATGTGCACGTTTCATACGCTAAACAAAGTATTTTCGAAAACCTTTTCATGCATAGACTTAATTTATGTTTCCTGAAAAAGTTCCACCTTTCTCGATTGCCATAATTTTGCTTAGCAAATCGGGAACCATGGTTCTGTGGTACATATCAGTATTACAGCACCCAATTTTTCACTCACAGTTGCTCTTATAGGTGTCATGATTTTCATGCATTCATTAGTCTGAGAATATCGTGCTTTTCTTTGCTTTACAGTACTTTAGATATTTTTAGATCTTTCAGTTATTGATCCCAAAGCTAGTAAATGGTTACACATGGATTTCATCTACTACCTGTGTGATTCATCAGAAGTGCAGCTGCAATGACATTTACAGCTTTTAGATCTTTCAGTTATTGATCCCAAAGCTAGTAAATGGTTACATATAGATTTCATCTACTACCTGTGTGATTCATCAGAAGTGCAGCTGCAATGACATTTACAGCTTTTTGATCTTGAAGGCCCGAATTCCATAAATAGATTCTTAGAATTTGTTAAGACAGTCTATCAATGTTACCGTATTTCTATCCCAGATAATGCTCCACAACAATATTGTACTCCTGCAAGATTATATTTCAATGTACAATCCAATCTTCTAGGTTTTTATGTTCAGTTATTTCAGTGATGGATGATCCACTCTTAAAAACTTCTTCATAAACATAGCAATGGTATAGTGTGACAAATATCACAATTGCAAAACGTTTATCCATTTTTCACATGATATTAACATTCAAGAAACATCAACGTGTGACATGTTTGCATAGTTATTTACTCGAAGACTTGCTGCACTTATAACAATTATTCCAAGTTCATTATCACTGAGATGAATGGGCCATCAGTCAGCATCATATTATTAGCAAAAGTAAATTTTTGTGATGAAATACTAGGTCAAGCTTTACTCCGGACAGACAACAATAACGTTATTTCAAAAAATTGACCTCGAAACATTGATAATACAATGCAAAGCCTAGAAAGCTATGGACTTCTTTTTTAATCGTATTCTTAAATCATTCCCTAACCACTGTGATATCTTTTTCGTATCAATGTGACCAAAAACTCCACATACATAACCTAAGTATACATGAGCAGTTTCTGTTTCAAATCTACATTTTTTGTAAGCATAAATCCACAATTTTCCGGCTTTTGCAATATCCATCTGTTGTTCTTCTATCCAAGTAGCCATTTCGAACAATGGAAATTCTGTCAGTATTTCACTGAAATTCTATTGCTAGTCAATTCAAAATTATGTCATAATCTACCTCTAATGTTCTGGTAGTTGTGTTTTTCTCAGTTGTGGTACGGCTAATTATACAGATAACTTCATAACCATGACAACAACCGTTTTTGCTGAATAATTATTTGTCAATAATTACAAACCTTAATTGCAATAAGCCTGGTACTTGATCAGGTAATTGTCTTCTCAAGCACAGTTTGATTTCGGGACAGAAAACAATGTGTTTTGTGTATCAGTTTTATCACCACAGTAGATGATGACAAAGTATTAGAATTAGTTCATAGTACACAGTGAAGCAATACTTGCAGATCTGGAGACAATGCGATCTCCTCGTTTACATGTACTTAAACAGTCTACTGTTTCTGTGATTGCATATTGTTGGTATTAAAAGGCTTTTACTGCCCAATGCTTACACTTACAAGAGGCTGTGTTGACTGATAGCTATGCAGCAGGTTCACTCCTAAGTTATCAATGCTTAAGCTAATATCAAATATTATAAACACTTATGCGAAAGACTACACTAAATGTAAAATGAAACCATGCTTCTCTGCTTATCATAAGTTTATCTTCTTTAACCACAGTGAAGTCAGCATTGACTAGTCAACGTGGTGGTGACTACAAATGCTTGGAACACTTAGACAAAGTTCTGGAAGCACGAATGACCACCATGAACTTGACCTTACGTCCATGTATCTTTATATGGACGTCTAGTCTGGGGTGAACTTAAGTGCTTATCATATATTTAAATACCAGCAAGCTGTTTTTCCCATCCTACTAACTGACCAAGTTCAACCTACACTTCATTAATTTATATGAGTCAGGGTAGTGGCAATACTGCTAGTTACTCATTCTCTTTCTTTAGCCTGGCTGGCAGGCCATATAGAAACCTTTTGTTATTCCTTTTGTACAAAAGCACAATGAAACTTTATGAAACTTCATGGTCAGAGGGCTGACATTTAGAATTAACTGCTCTGGTACTGGTACAACGATGTTAGCAAGAAAACTTGTTTATCCACTGAGAGCTAATGTATCTATATTACAGCACCTGATGTTTTTGTGGCAGTAGAGATTTGAGTAAGGGATTTCGAGTTGGTCAAGAAGATGCCATCTCTAAAGCACATTCACCAGAAAGCTGAGTTAGAAAAGCTACACCTGTAGTTTCCTTCTATTTTTACAAAATTGTTTGATATTATATCTTTAAACTGTATTGAAACAGAAAAACTCGTATCAGAGATTCTCCTCACTCCTTTGTGGTGCTGCATGAGTTTACTTAGTAGGTCCTTACTGAACTTTTCAATTAAAATCTCATTATGATTTACAATGCCATATTGGTATATGTCTCCCCATGTCTGTGTAATGTACAAGTACTCATGGGCTCCTCATACTTGGATCTTAGAACTCGCTTAATACTGTATATAGCTCAATTATCCACTGATCAAATTTGTATCACACCTGAGCCATAAAATATGCCCCAACTACTGATTTGTTCCTCATTCAAGTGCTCTCTGGCATGAAACAAAAGACCATCTATACTTAGCAACAGGTATTGCACTGTGTGTTCACGTGTTCAGCCATTCTAGGCAAGTACTTGCATAAACCCTTTTAGAAGAGCAAATCTATCTGGCAAAATACATCTTCAAAGTTCATCCATAACTGGCCACTGGTCACTTGCAACTCCAACAAATTATGGCATTCAGTTATGTTTGCTGGTTAACACCTCGTATTCCTGTAGAGAATGGCCCATTAGGTCTCAGAATAGCCAGGTCTATTGTCAGAATAGTAGCCAGGAGTTATGGTTATCCTATGCTGTCTTGGAAACGCAAGGTAAGAACAAAATAAATCAGCTCCTACAATGTACTAGGCTGTATTTGAACTCTCTGAGCAAATATCAGATAATGAATGTAGATATGGGTTTTTGGATTTATGACAAAATGCCTACATACAAGACACGACTTCTGGGCTATATAACACTTTCAAATTGACATCTCACCCCTTTTTATGATAATCTGCTGTGACGTAAATAATTGGCCTTCGTTTAAATATTTTCCATTCCAAATGAAATACTGACAAAAATTTATAGAATGATTACCAATAAATAACAGAAACCAAAAGTTATCACTGAATAGAATTAGAATTCTAAGTCCCACTAAGACTTCCCAAAATACTATATAACCTACATCAATGGGTAAACACTATAAACAGTAAAGGGAAGATAGAGTTTGCAACTGCCTTATCTTCCCATAAAACACACACCTACAAGGTAATCCACTGAAGCCAATTTAACGAATAACTAGGCACAAGAAGAAAGACAATTCTGAACTAAGCCTTCAAATATGCAAAATAGTTCCTAAGGTCACCAATATTGGAATTTTGAGTTGGGCGCATCTTATTAATTTAAAAAATTGTACATAAACACTAAAACTTTGAAAACAAAGATAATTATTTCCTATATTATAGTTTGTTTGTTTGTTTTAATTATGCACAATACTACACAAGGGCTATCTGTGCTCTACCCACCACGGGTATCGAAACCCGGTTTCTAGCGTCGTAAGTCTGCAGACATACCGCTGTGCCACTGGGGGGGGCCTTATATTATAGAAGAAGCTAGATCATGATAATTGCACATTATATGAGTAAGATATGTTTTTAAAATCAGAACGTAGCTCAATATAAATGAGTAACTTCTGAGTTTTATTTATCATACACTCAAAATTAAATGAGCTAACATTATTCTTCATACAGAGGTTTGAATAGATTACAATAAAACAGTTGTATTATGCAAATCAGCAAGTCATATAACAACCATTATGTAGATAGTGCGATGCCATTAAACTTATCACTTTTGGAAGGTTATGTAGCAGCTCTTTATGAAACAAAATATTCAAATCAAATCATAAAGACTTGATCAGAACCGAGAATTTAAAAGTTCCTATACAGGGATAGCCCTTATACTTAATGACACTGCAAAAAAAAGACTATGAATGAGCATATGGCACCAGGACCATCCAGAAAGAAACCTGCAACAAGATATACTCCAACCATGGTAAGCAAGATTTGTAACATGTGAGAATTAAGGAACACAAGGTCAGTGGCAAAAGTTGTCCACATGTTCCAGGCAACAGTACATAACATACCCAAGAATGATTTTTATCTGGAAATGAAACCACTAGGTTATGGAGTCATCAAGATAAGACTTCCTTTCATACTTCCCACCAACCACCACATACTTCAGACAGCTGGAGAATAAGAGCTTTACAATAAGTCCTCGATTAAAACTATGATTTCAAGATATTGTTAAGAATGTTTGTTGTTGTCAGACAGAGTGTGACAAGGTGTGGTCATATTAACTGCAATTACTGTAGTTATTTTAATCTAGTGTAGTATATATGTATATATTACTTAAATATCTCGTTATTTCACTATATTATAAGTAAAGGCATATATTATTCCACACTTAAGAACTATCATACCTTATAGTTACAAACAGGATGGTCCATATCCATACTCTGTGCTCGTTGTGGATCTACAACCATTGCCTTTGCTAATGCATAGTATACCGGACCTTTTGATATATCGTCACTCTTCATTATCATTTGCCAGCAATGTAGAAACTAATTGGATATTTGTTACAAGAACAAATATATAGAATGCTTTAAACCTTCTAATTTACGTATTACGACACTTAATTTTAAAACACTTTCAGCTGGGTAATTTTATCAGTATACTGAGTAACTAGTATTGTGTAGGACATTTGACAAAAAAAAAAGTCTTATCTTGCTCAACATATAGCAATAGTTAAAACTGCATTGTCAATTTACCGGATGAGCAAAGTTGCATTAGGCTACTTACCAACCATTTACTCAGTGAACCTAAGCTGAGTGACTCAACAACTGAAACCTTAAAATAAAAAAAATTAATTTACAGTTTTTAACTCAACTCAGCATACCTAATTCAAAAGACTTATTTAATAATGCTTAGTTTAAAAATGGAATCTTCATGTATCTATGTAAGTACAATAGTACTGTCTGTTGTATGTTCATGTAACTACTTCGCAACGTGTGTGGGTAGATCTTCAACAAAATTGGTATGGAAGTTCATTAGGTCTATGCGGGGTACATACAAATTTTCAGTTTTGCGTTTTGCGGTTTTTATAGGTGTTTTTGCGTTTCTTACCACTACCTCGCCTCCTGTGGGTGAATCTTCACCAAATTTGGCATGAGGGTTTGTTGGGTCCATGCTGAGAAAACTGCGGTTTCATGTTTTGTGTTTTGCACTTTTTATGGGCGTCTTTGCGTGTGTGTGTGTTTTCAAATTACATATAATGGAAGCAACTTTTCATGTTCTACGATAACCTTTCACTAATCGTTAATTTACATAAATTCCGTCCAGAGACGGTACGCCAGATAGTTATTTAATAAACATTCAAAGTAATGGGCCTAAATGTATGTATGTATGTATGCATGTATAATATAGTATACTATATTATAGTGGTTTATACTTAAAGTAGCCAGCAGTCACTTATGAAGGGCAACTAATTAACATCTCAAGAATGTCATCCCACATAACGTGAAAGAACAACATTAAGGCATGAGCATGAATTTGATATCCAAAACTATAATGTTACATATTTGATATCATCAGCAGTCTGATTATCAAATCTGTTAGTGAATAGGTGTGGAAAACAGGTACGTTCTCAATCCGGACCAACATTGCACAAAATGATAATGTCATTGACCATTGATTAATTCTTATTAAATATTCAACAATTTGCCATCATAAACAAACTACTGGCATTAATAAATGGCACTTCATTAATCTCTAAAAGGGTTTTTGAAGTAGTTGAGGCAATGTAACTTTACGAAAATATGTTAGAAGCTAAACTGATGGTACATAAAGTATACATATGATGCTATTCACCCATTCTTGTAACTACTTGTGCAATTCAGTAATCATTAAATTCTGTGTCCCAGCACACTAAGAATATTAAATTTCTGTTCACTCTTCTTTAGGAGTCCTACAAATAATATGGATATTTGGTACAAAGAGTCAAGCATCATAAATTTAAGAAATTTAAATTGACTGGTAAGACAGGAGATTTAGAAGATTATAGAAGATCAAGAAAGCTGATGAAATAGTAAATTGAGACACAGAAAAGAATGTATGAGAAAAGGTTGTCTGAAAATGTAAACATTAACAGTAAGAATTTCTTTAAAATGTTAGGATGGGGGTAGGACCCTTGAGGGATGATAAAAGAAGGCTAGTATCTGATGATTATGAGGTGGCTAGGTTATTAAATTTTGCTTTTTTTTGGTTTTTACTAATGAAGATTTAAGCAGTATTCCACATCTTGAACAGTTGAAAGATGGAAACAAGATCGAATTAAATGACCGTATTAATTCTGAGCTGGTTAAGAAAACATTGGGAAGTTTAAATTCTGGGCCAGATAATATTTCCCCAAGGGTTTTGAAGGAGGTTAAAAATTGGATATGTGAGCCACTTGAATAGTGGGCAGGTACCAGAGGATTGGAAATTAGCTAATGTAACTCCTCTTCTCAAGGAAGGTGATAAAAATTGTCCCAGTAATTATAGACCTATTAGTCTCACATCAGTTGTGGAAAAAGTTTTGGAAAGTATGTTAAAAGATGCTTTGCAAAGTCTTTAACAAAGTTTAGAATTTTATTGGATAGTCAATATGTATGAGTACGAAAACCCTAGAATGAAACAACAAACTTCCTAAGGCAGGAGCAAAGTGTAAAAGATGCAATCTGTTCTATGTCTTCTTAAGATACTTCAACCTATTCATCAGTGTATACTGAGCTCTGCACATAACATACTTACTGCTGTTTACTCTGTCAGCACCAACAGAATATGTGGAAAAAACGTTCTTCACAATAACATGAAATAACAATAACAAGGCTATGGCTAGGACAACCGAGGGTAGGAACGTTTGATTTCTAGTTAGGTGTGTATTATGAATGCGATAACTGAGAAAATAAAAACATATATATTCAAAAATGCCACGTTAAAAAGACTGATAAATGCGATCGAAATTTGTTATTTGTGTTGTTATTTTTAGTTTTTGTTTTCATGCTGAACTAAAAATATAAATAAACAACATTGAGATTTTTCTTTACAGTTGGGTCAGTAATTTAGTTTATGCCAGTAATAATTTCTTTTTCTAGTCCAACTCTGCCCACAAGAAAGAAACTTTTTACACTTTCCTAAATTAAAACCTTATTATATTTGAGTATAGTAATACTTATTCTACAAAAATATATTATAAAATGTTTAAGTTATGTATTTTTCTTTTTTCATCCCTTTGTTTTATGTTGTTTACTAGTCCATCAAAACTACCATATTATGATATGGATTATCTTATACCTAAAAGCATAGTACAATAATTATTGCTAAGCAAAAACCCAGCATCTTAGTTATTCGATTTTGCATATATACTTAAAAATTGATACTAGTGTTAAATATAACATTCAGTCTCCATTTCAAACCTTACCTCTTTGAAGCCTAGCTTATGTTTACCATCTTTGTCAGCCTCGTTGAAAATATCTTTAGCGTGCTTGTTAGTAACGATTATTCTTAGCTGTTCCAATAATGCTTTAAAGTCATTGAAATCATGGAAACCATCTCTATCTCTGTCATACCTATAAAGAACATAATTCAGTGTTAATAAGAGGCTTATTTTAATCGCTGAAACATTTTTACAGTGTCTCTATATAAATTATGTCTTTTTTATATTTCTAAGAATATTGAGTACATAAGAGGACACTTGCGTATGAAACCATATTATGCTAGTATAACAGTAAATTGGCCAACAACTATTTGTAAGTATAATTAGGGGTTTTATTTTTGAGTTTGTTTGTAGTTAAGCACAAAATTACACAATGCGCTATCTTGCAGGTTATCTTTATCAAAACAATTTTACATTCTTGTGTTTTTATACATAAAACAACTGAATATAAAAGTTAAACTAATGGTAAAATGTAAAATAATAGAAATACAAGACATAAGTTAAATTATGTATGTATACAAGGAAGAGGATAAAATAAACAGCATCAAAAAAGCCTATAGTCCATAAAAAATTTAAAATATGGTCGATCTGGACAGTTTGTCAATGGGACACAATTAGCAAAAATATGTTTAAAATGATTCTTCTGTTTAGTATCCCAGTGTCGGCAGGAAAATAATATGTTTGCAGCTGTAGTTTGAATGTCACACTGAACACCATTGTCACCGGTAAAAGTCAATTTTGTAGTGAGCAAGGTCATTACCGTAGGTTCCAATATCGCCAGGAATACAGAAAAACTGGCTAGCAATAGATATTAGTGAGGAACGGGTAAGTCTTCTCTGAAAAGCCAAGTGAATTGGATGATAATTAATAATGTTATTTGTTTCCAGCTATAAAATTTCGTGTAGACTATACACTATGTATAAACTATTTAATATAGTTCTTATTTGATACATAACAAGTGAAATTGCAAATAATCCAGCAATCAACACATAATCTATAGAGGGGATCACGTAAGTAACTAAAAAGCCACCTGTAAAAATTGGAACATCAAAATGGCTCAAAAGAGGTTTGATAAACATAAGTCAGAAATTTAAGGAAAGAATAGCCAATTAACAATCATACTAAAGAATGATGACAAGCCATGGGTTGATGATCATGAAACTGAGCAACATAATATAATACCATATTCGACTTATTTACATACATCTGTATGTAAACGTCAAAATTAAGAAAAACAAAATATCTATTTGTAAAATGCATAATCCACCAAGGCATAGAAACATATATTGGATGCTGAGACAGTCATTAGAGCTTTTCAGCATACTATAAAAACAAAATTCGTAAATAAAAAATGTGTGGGGTAAAGTGAGAGTTCATAGAACTGTGTGTTCAAACTCACGACTGAAAAGGTCTCTAAGCCCATGATGATGCACAGAGTCTAACGTCTTCAGTGCAAAATTCTCTGGCTGAGCATAAAACATTTATCTATTTTCTAAGTGCTGAAATAAAGGGCATGGAGGATATTCAGTATCCCTGTACAACTGACTTTAAGCTTATTTTTATAAGTAATATAAATCAGCTTACTATCAAAAAGAAGTCCTAATAGCTTTAACTCAGCTATCATTGGAACATGTATACCTCCCAGATGGTGCTTTTTGATCAGGATACAACCTCCTCTAATGGCATAAATGCATGCAAACAATTTTAGATGAAAAAACTTTTAATAATTTGCAGTAGTCCACTAAAACAATTTATTGAGAGCAGTTTGGAAATACTGCTCAATGTATCTCATATTCAATAACTTACAAAAATTTAAAAGCAACTGACACATAAGCTGTTTAAAATTGTAATATAACGCTTTTCATTGATGACATTTATCTTAATGTCAAACTATTCGACAATCAAGTGTTACATATTAGAATTTCAAATGGTCTGAAACCGAGCTAAGTGATACTTTAAATTTAGTAGTTAAATTATATTTTGGATAAAGTATTTAAATATATGCCGATATATCTCCAATTTATGATATTTGCCAACAAGATTGATACACACAGTTTTCTTTTTAACACAAATACGTTTTAATATACAAACAGCAATACAATTTACAACAACAGTTATTACAAACAATGATTTATAAACAAAAGTTTCACAAACTTACAAGCAGTATAAAGTCTTTTTTCTAGTCTGGAACTTCTTCGATATCTTATCGAGGGTTCACGACGAGCGAGTTAATTACGAGTTGACGTAGGTATAAATCACTTAACAGGAAGCTAGCTAGCTTTGACCTTCGTTATTCGCCAGCTACACATGCCGAGTTTTCCACGATGAATTTATATAATGTTTTCATAAAAATAATAATGTCTGATGAGAATCCACTGAAGTTAAATGATTTGTTATGTTCAATCTTTGTAAAGGTCCTTGGTCAAATATCTGAAGTTTTCCGATTGATAAGCGTTATAATAATCACAGTTATAGCTTCCAATGTTTGAAGTATAGTGATCATAGCAAACTAATAATAGATACTCTTTTTCTGGCGCATCGCATTGGTTATATTTATAGGCGTGTAGAGGCTTTCTCGAATTTTCGGCTTTACGTAACAATACTGGCGCTAACACTAGCATTTACGTACACACATATTGTTGATTCTTACTCTCAAGAATTTTCTACAACTTTAGAGAATAGGCGGGAGTTTCGCAATACATGTTTAACAGTATAAGCTATGTATGTTTCTAAATACAAACTTAATCTAAACAAATGTCGATGTCAAAATAAATATATATAATAACAAATCCGTCACACAAGACACAACTATGAGGTACAGTTAGCTCTTGCGAAAAGGATTAGGATAGTGTTGATCTCACACAACCTGGAATTATCTTTTTGTTAAAATGTTACAAATAAAAATGGGTAAATGGCCATATGAATGGGAGATCTAGATCCTATAATATGTACAATCTTCATGTCGTGTCATAAATTTTGTTAAGATAAAAAAGACAGAAACAAGTTGCTCCCATTGAGAAGACATCTTTGATTGATGTTTGTAGCCAAATCAGGTAGTCCATGCTGGATTACTGTCTACAGAAACTACACTGGTTGTTGAGAGGAAGATGTTTGATTCTATGAACTAAACATGATGTGCATTAAGTATCTTCTCTAAAACTGTACACAAACAGCTGGTCAAAGGAATATGTCTATAGATTGAAAGAATCTTGAGATCATTCTAAAGTTTAAGGAAATGAATAGTAATAGCCCGATGCTATAATCCAGGAAACTTTTCTTTCTGCTAGATACAGTTAAAAAGAATTATACCAAGGCCAAGAGAGGTAGGAGAGACATGTTATAATATCTTGTTGTGGGTGTGATATGGTACAATGAAGAGAAGGTTTTAATTCTATCAAAGTGAATCATTGATTGTAATGTAAAAACAACCAGACCAAACGAAGTTGTATTTTTTGTCCTATGTCTTGATGGCCAAACAAATATGGGAACAGGTGGAGGTTCTTAAGTAGTAAGAGAAACACTCGCCAAAAATATTGGTACTATTCTGTATAACTCCAACATATTGGCCATTTGTTTTCACGATTGAAAGGGGATGGAATTTATACTTCCCATTCACTTTTATAATCTTATCCCAAACTACCTTATAGCTGGTGGAGTAAGATATGCCAGAATGTAATTAAATTAAAGTGTTTTTCTAATTTTGACACCTTACCTGTTTAGGATGGGCATTAGACTTCTGAAATTTTATATAATTGGTAAAACTGGGAAACTTGCAAGAGATATCCTATGCTCATTTCTAAGCTCTACATGCCCCTTTGGCCGTCAGATATCCACCATGGATGATGATAACATGGCAGATGTATCGAGTTTTTTAGAAATGGTATGCTCATTTGTTGATATATTATGAACACTTACTGCCTCCATGCAGCCATTTACAGATGGTGGGTTAGCATCGACATAATCAGGCTCTGAAAGAGTAGCCAGTTGGGCTTCTCTAAATTTCAATTTGGCACGTGAGTCGAGTGACATCAACTGAAACAAATTTCTCTCAAAAGTACCTCGTGGACCATTATCTACTTCACAAAAAAAAGAGTGAAGAAAAAGAAGATTAACAAATGATCTGATGTGTGGCAATAAAGAATAGGTATATTCCCCAGTAATGATGAAAAAAGGTTGTGACGTAAAAACAAATACTACATAGATCAACCCCTTTATCAGATTGTGTCAAATTTATTCTTGATGTATGACAAAGGGAGATGACAATTGCCCGATAAAATTATCATGGTCGATTTGATTAATTTCCTCTCATTGAGAGAGACAAAGATAGCATAATGTGATGACTCCAGAGGTGTAGTGAGTGGTACTTTCATAGAGAAGAACTGACTGCTCAACCAACAGTTATGCTCTCTAATGAACTCATTCATCACACAACCTTCCATTTATGTATAAAGGACTTTTGAAAATGCTCACAATATATATACATTTTCAAGAAAGTCCCCAGCAAAGAAATATGCATAAGAAGGTAAGAACCAATCAAAGCCTTGATTTAATTTAATTTGGCATGCAAATCTCGTCATTTCCAATGTATTAGCATAGCTGTTTTCACCTATATATTTCAGGAGATCTAGAAGAGGAGCATAATGTTTGGACTTTTTTCATATACGGTCTAGCAACTTCAATATACACTAACTGAGATCAAAGGAACACGTCTTTATTAGAAGAATGAGATTCCAATGAGTGAGGTCAAGATGGAATAATGGTCTTGCACACTAAGGCCGAAGGAGCTGGTCCTGATTATTCATCTTTCTAATGGAGAGGGCAGATATGGGGGTGGATGTGAAATTACTAACCTGTTTGTTCCCAGCAGGTAATAGAGTATAGAAATGGTTAAAAAAAGACTAGAATAAGAATGGTGTGATTCAGCTTAGTTGACATAGCATGGATCATTCTGACACTCTGTACTTTCATGGTCTTTAGTACTAAAATGAATACAGATTAAAGAATCTCAACATGATATTTTAGAGTGCCCAAACCAGTAACATTGGGAACAACAGAGGAAGTTAGAATAGAAGAAACAACCTTGTATTCGAAATAACCCATCTTGATAGTTGCAGGTGGGTTCATTGATGTTTAGGTCAAAATGAGATTTTAGTAGGTTCAAATATTCCATGCTTTTGACAGAGAATACATCTGACAGCTGACACTCTTTTATTGGAAAGTTAAACAATAATTTTTCAACTTTGAGAGTTTAAGAAGATTCCTCTGGACTATAATACTTCTTGAAATATCCATAGTGGATATGAAGTGTGACTTTGATGAGTATCCCACCAATTTTTTTAAAGGAATTCACTGCTTTATGGTTATAGTGTTTTGACCAGAAAGTTCTCAGATCTTAACTTCTTAGCTGAGTTTGGAGAAACTGCATACACCCTAAAAACTTTTGAATAAAAACGTTTACTAAGATATGTTCTTATAAAAAACTGAGAATCTGATATTAAGAGGTGGTAACTGTACATCTACAGAAGCATTAGTTCACGATTGCTTGATTATAAGACAATTTGTATAGTCGTTGTTGTGTATGAAAAATGAGAAAAATTCAGTGCTCAGTGACCCTACCGTCATGGAATCCTAAAAATAGTATGTGTTAAACTGTAACAACCTCACCATATATTAGGGTACGGCAGCAATGCTACAATTTTATGGACACTAGCTTCCCAGTGTCTCCATGGCAAGTATAAGTTCTTACACTGCTAAAATCCGGTTTTCAATACTTGTGGTGGCACAGCACTGATAGATATCCCATCGTGTAGTTTTCTGCATACCAACAAATAAACAACCAACCATGGACACTATATCCAAATACCAGTACCAAACATAATATTCACAACACTTATTGGGGACGTGTCAACACTGGTACTCAGATGACTTTAACCACAAGTGACCAGTCGAAAAATCCTGAGAAAACCAACCCAGGACCTCCTGTTTACAGGAATTCAAGGCCAAAGCAGTGTGTTGCAGTGACACAGACATGCCACCCATACATCACTCAACCACCAAGATACTCTCCTTCACGAGTCAACTCCCACTGCAAAATTGTGGGTGAGTATTTGTAAACTGGGCTTGGGGGAGGAGGGTTGACTGCTTGGGCAGAAGCCCCTCCCCCTGGGAACTCCCTATACCACTTTCTTTACGAAGAAGTTGCTGAATTTTGTAGTTTGTAAATCACAAACCTCTCGCATTCAAGATAATATTTCAAGATATCTGAAAAGGTTGCTTCCAACAATTTACTTACTTCCATAAGTAATTATCATTTAATGTAGAAATTTAAATAAAATGGATGTAATTCGTGTATTAAGCCATGAAAAAGTTAAAAGCATCTTAAAAAGAATTTATAAAGAAAGGGTACATAAAACATCACTACGTTTCATTACATGATGATGCAACATTAACATGGTAAATTGTTTGTTTCTTTGTAGTTAAACACAAAGCTACACAATGGACTATCTGTGCTCTGCCAACCATGGGTATCGAAACCCAATTTCTAGCGTAGTAAGTCCGCAGACATATCGCTGTGCCACTGGTAGGCAAACAGGGTGAAACGAAGTAATATTACCTGACGATGCCACATTAACGTGGTGATTTTTTTTCTTTTTCGAAACATCTTTTTTAAGCTGTTTTTAACGAACCGATTTCTTTCTCAAGTTTGTTTTTATTTTTTGCGAGTCAATGAGAAAAGGTTTTCAAATTTAAAATTCACAAATTTCTTATATATTTCGTTAAGAGACTACTGTATAATATGTTACTGAGAAAGGACACATTATATACATAGAGAAACATTAGGTGTAAAAGGTATGAATATATAAGTGTCTTATACTTTACTATCTTTTTAGTCAATTTTCAACAAGTTATCTAGTTTTAAAATGGATTGGTGTTCACCATGCATATCATTCGTTTTTTGTTTTTTTCATATATTTTCTTTTGGCCAAATATAGTTAGTTTAATCGTAATAACGTGTGATAACCATATTCGTGTCATTTATGCGAAAATTATTTGTGCAAAAAATAATGAGAAATGTTGTAAATAGTATACATAGATCAATCAAATTATTTATAAATATTTTTGAAGTTATAAATAAATAATAGAATTGTCATTTTCCTATTATTTTGTAGAATAATTATGCTTTAAACTTTAGTAATAAAAAACAAATGTTTCTCAATGTATAGTCAATAATATCTCTCTTAGATTATGACATACCTTGTAAACCATCTGTTGAAAGCATAGCATTCCAGTTGTGTAAACTCAGGAAATTCCGGATAAAAATAGTTACAGTCTTCGCAAATCGATGACTGTTCAGTATTCCCCGAATCACTAGAGTTTTCAGATTTATCGCTATCGTTTTTATCTTTACATTTTTTTGACTTGCAACATACTTTTCGTTTCTCCTTCTGTTTTTCGGATTTTGAACTTTCGTTAGAACTTTCACCGGTGTCTCCCATCAGACAAACTTTGGTTTTACCAGTGGCTTATTGAGTATTTTCGACAAAATGGGCTATCAAATTTAGAAAAAAAAAATAACTTTCTTCATAATTTAGTTAATTTTCTCTGAGTGTTGACCTAATGCACTTTCAAAAACCTAATGTAAAGTATAATCCAGCTAACAGTAAACTGGCGTAGAATACAGAGACAGTGTTGCTGAGATACACAAATTACAACAATGTTTAAAGCGTATCAATAATAACAATATACATACGTACATAACAATATCGTATGATAAATATCTGTATTAACAATTCAAAATTTCGTTATCAATTTATAACAGGACAATAAAGCTTCTTCCACTATCCTAAGTTTACCTTTGAATATATTAGATGATATTACAATTATTATTCTGATAAATATTATATATATATATATATACTAGCTGGAGTACCCATCCCCTGGACGGAAGTTATGTAAATTCATGATTAATGAAAAGTTATTTTAGGACATGAAAAGCTGCTTTCCTTATATGTAACTGTAAAAAGCGCAAAAACGCAAAACTCAAAATGTGAACCGCGAATTTGAATGTATTACCGCATGGACCCAACAAACCTTCATGCCAAATTTGGTGAAGATCCATCAACAGAGAGTGAAGTAGTGGTCAAAAAATACAAAAACTGCCATAAAAAACTGCAAAACATGTATGTACCCCGCATGGACCTAATGAACCACCATACTAATTTGGATGAATATCCATCTACACCTTGAAAAGTAGTTACATGGGCATAAAACAGACAGTACTACTATATTTGCATAGATATATCACAGAGTGAAAAATAAATGTTTAAGTTACGCGTATCTATTTTTTCTTCTTCCTACTGTTTAGTTTGATTGTCCGTCAAAATGGTGGAAAGTAAAGAAAAAACTTTTAAAAAATAGGAAGTAAATGTAGGGATGGCTAATATCAATCCTTCAGAAACAATTCAAACGAGATAGTAGAGATGGCATCTGCATCATCCCTACATAAAAGCATAATGATGGAGCCGACCAATGCTGTGAGAGTTTGTTTGAAGTTAAGCACAAAGCTACACAATGGGCTATCTGTACTCTGCACACCACGGGTATCGAAACCCAGTTTCTAGCATTGTAAGTCCGCAGAAATACCGCTGTGCCACTGGGGGGCTGCTGTGAAGGAACAAAGATCACGAGATGACGCTGTAGATTGGACAAAGAAAACGAATTCAAGCGCGCATTCAGTTCAACTAGAAGGTCACTGTTTAGTGATAAAGAGATCAACCTCGAGAAAAAGAAAGTTTTTGGACTAAAAACACAGCCTAGTAGAAGCAACTGCCTTATGGTGTACGCAAACACGTATGCTGCATTTTCGTTTTGTTTGTTGCATAATATAGATTGTATTCATTTTGACAACTTTATCCAGTCTTATTATTTTACAAACTCCAGGAACGTTTAGTTAAGTTATTCTATTCAAAATCATTCTCCCTTATTTACAGAAAGAATCTATAATTATTAGCGGATCCCTATATCTGATACTTGTGAGTAAGTATTTTTTGTTTCATTAGCGGATCCCTATATCTGATACTTGTGAGTAAGTATTTTTTGTTTCATTAGCGGATCCCTATATCTGATACTTGTGAAGTAAGTATTTTTTGTTTCATTAGCGGATCCCTATATCTGATACTTGTGTAAGTAAGTATTTTTGTTTCTATTAG
>NW_013665841.1:458502-460115 GCF_000517525.1 Limulus polyphemus | reverse complement strand
ATATCTGATACTTGTGAAGTAAGTATTTTTTGTTTCATTAGCATATCCCTATATCTGATACTTGTGAAGTAAGTATTTTTTGTTTCATTAGCGGATCCCTATATCTGATACTTGTGAAGTAAGTATTTTTTGTTTCATTAGCAGATCCCTATATCTGATACTTGTGAAGTAAGTATTTTTTGTTTCATTAGCATATCCCTATATCTGATACTTGTGAAGTAAGTATTTTTTTTCTTTTTTACCTAAAAATATCCCAGTACTTCCGTGAATACACCAAAGCCTAAAATACATCTTACAATTCACTGCACTATGACTTGTAATTTAGTGTTATTGTTACTGATGTCGTCCTTGCTGCTGAGTCTCATTCGGCCAAATTTTTTTTTTCAACTTTTAAAATTATTTGCTCTTTAAAATACTGGTTACGTAGCTTTCACTACTCTTAACTTCTACTTGTTTATACCATAAAAACAATACTATTTAAATGGAGATATTATATGAAAAAAAAAACACTTAATAAATGAAAATATATAAAATCAGAGCAAATTGTGTAAGCTCTGGTTAAAATAATAAATATATTACTTACGTAATAAAACATAAACCCTATAAACTCTAGTGTAAAGTCCCAGTATATATATAATAAAAAATTAAATATTATCAATTGCACTTCTAGCTGTACTTCATTCACTTTTTAATTGATATGTTGTATTTGTTTGTAATTAAGCACAAAGCTACATAATGGGCTACCTGTTCTCTGCCCACCACGGGTATCGAAACCCTGTTTCTAGCGTTGTAAGTCCACAGACATACCGCTGTGCCACTGGGGGCGATATGTTGTATATTAAACTATTTCATTATAAATAGGTGGGAAACATTACTTTGTTAAGCGTCCTCTGTAATTTATTAGTATAAATTATTGATAAATATTTTCCATATTATAATCTTCTCGTTTTACTATTACGTGATCAAAAATTAAAACCTTAAAAAAAAGGATCCTTTAATCTTGTTAGTTGTTTGCCAATGCAACTATTCAACTGATTGTTAGCTGATGTTGGGCTTAAATGTGGGTTTCTCACGTAACATTTAAGTAGATAAATTTTAACTAGTAGAAATACCTGCCCTCCGAGCAGGTATAACTGCTAGTTCCTGCAGAAGGCTATAGGGCTTTTCTGAAATTGTCTGACAGTTCTACAACAAAATACACATACTTTACATTCACCATCCACGATAAAAAAAGGAGTTTATTGAAATTTTAGCTTAAAAATGAATTGTCATCTCAGCATTACATCACAGAGTAGATTTTATTGAAGTATTCCTTTGTAGATGTAGTTATCAAAAAAGTGCCTAGCTCATCTGTTGCAACACTCATGAGATTTTCACTAAAGAAAAACAAATATTTTCTTAAGTTTGTTTTTAATTGTTTTATATTTTAAACGTACTCCTTTTTGTTTGTAATTTTTATTGGTTAAATCTGAAATATATAATTTTTGTGGGAATTTCAATTGTTTTATTTATTGCTCAGTTATAAAAATACTCCCTAGTTATAAAAATATTACCCAGTTATGATTGGTGATGATCGGTGCGGTAGTTCCAAGATCCGAGTTTTGGACGTATAC
>NW_013665841.1:451294-457519 GCF_000517525.1 Limulus polyphemus | reverse complement strand
GCCTAGTTATAAAAATATTACCCAGTTATGATTGGTGATGATCGGTGCGGTAGTTTCCAAGATCCGAGTTTTGGACGTATACGTCGCAAGCTCCATTATAATAAGATACTTAAAATATCTGTTTCTTCCACACATAGTTCTTCACTTATCGTTCAAACTAAGACTTAAATCATATATTTTGAATCACAATTAAAAGTGGAATTCATATGAAAACAAAATCTCCCTGTTGGAATCGAGGATATACGTACTATTTTCCTTCATGGCATAATTGACACTTTATGAAATGGAAGTATCCCTTTTATACGATTTGTATTTCTTTGTAGTTAATGATCTATATAGATTTTTTAGCTGTTTATTTGATAGAATTACCTTAAATTCTTGAATACTTTCATCCACAACATCCTCCAGTTGTTTTTTAATATAATAGCTATCGAAAATAACATATTCATCATATTTGCATACAATTGAGGTAATAGTTTTTCTTTTTCCCCTTTCTTTATTATTGGAATTATTTTTTGCTTTCTTGAATCGCCCTTCAATTATTTTATCTAATGTTGCGTTTTTAATTCTTTGCTGTTACTTCTTTTACTTTCTCTTCTGAAACTAAATTATAAATCTTTTTGGCTAAACATACGGGTAAATTCTAACATAAAATGTTTAGGGTGATAGGTAAAAAAATCCAAGTATCTTTGGGAATTTGTAGGCTTACAATAAATATCTGTAATTAATTCTATATTTCCTATAACGTTAAAACATCTAAAAAATGTACATTTTTATCACTCACCTCAAATGTGAATTGTATATTTTTCTTTTATATTATTTAAAACTTCCTAAAATTTTTCAACTTCAAGATTATTATTATACCAAATTAAAAATCAATCATCCAAACATATTTTCATGATGGTTAAATTGTTTGTTTGTATTTAAGCACAAAGATACACAATGGGCTATCTGTGCTCTGCCCACCACGGGTATCGAAACCCGGATTCTAGCGTTGTAACTCCGCAGACATACCGCTATGCCACTGGGGGGTTGATCTTTAAAATAATCAATATAATCTAAAGTAAAATTAATTGATAATATATTCAAACATTTATTTTCAAAATATTCCATTATTAATGTGGCGGAACTTTAGTTTGCATAGCTATCTATCTAGATCTGTGAATATAACAAAAGAAAGAAAAATAAAAGGTTTTAACTCCAAAATCTATCACAAATATCAATGCTATCGATTCCATACATCGATCGTTTAAAATAACTACGGAAGTGCAGCCTGCAAAGCGGTAAGGTTACATAGACTACCAGATTTTACGCATGCCTCAACTGTTACAAAAAGGAGAAGAAAACAGATGTGGAATGCTCAAGCGTAAAACGTATAATATCTATGCCATCTTTCACTTCCTGCAGCCAGATGAGGGAAAGTGGCTACTTACAAAGAAATTAAATCACCAGGTTATTTAAACAGACCACTCGGAATTATAAGCAAACCATCTGCTAAGGTACACTTTCTAGCCCATTAAAATAGTCAAAAGTTAGTCAAACTTTAAGAAACTAATATATCATAGATGTTAAGGTTAAAATAATACTATTATATTAAAATACATATTAGTTTCTTAAAGTCTATGTGGTAATACTATCAAGAACTTTGGCTAAGAATACATTAGTGTGATATATTAGTTTCTTAAAGTCTATGTGGTAATACTATCAAGAACTTTGACTAAGAATACATTAGTGTATTTTTAGTATAATAGTATTATTTTAACCTTAACATCTATGATATATTAGTTTCTTAAAGTCTATGTGGTAATACTATCAAGAACTTTGGCTAAGAATACATTAGTGTATTTTTAGTATAATAGTATTATTTTAACCTTAACATCTATGATTAGATGTTAAGGTTAAAATAATACTATTATACTAAAAATACACTAATGTATTCTTAGTCAAAGTTCTTGATAGTATTACCACATCCTCCTCCATCGACGACCAACAATTTAGTAACACAGCTCAGATGAAGCAATTCCTGCTTATATTCTATTAGCTGAAATAACATTCGCATGGGTATGCTAAGTTTTAAAATACGAGCTTTGGCTACTTTGATAACTTTCATTTTCATTACAGTCACACTAAACTGTTATTAGTAAATTTAATTACATTTAATTTGAATATAAATACTTAAGTTGAGAAACAAAACCCTTATTTCGTTGTTAAATTTAGACTTAAAGTATTTGATGATTTAGAAATTCCCAGTGCAATACATACTTCCATTTGAATATATATATCCATTAAAATATTTACAACCGACAATTAGCTGTAAGTGAGATACTTCAATGGGTCATTTATTATACTATTATAAAGTTTAGAAAAAATATATAATCTGAGAATATAGATAACCTTCAAATAACATTCATAAACACATTGTTAACGGAAAATCATATATTATTAAATATAAAGTTTTATGTAAAATAATGAAGAAAGATTCAGAATATAGAATGTTAACAAACTATAACATGCAAGAACTAAATAAAGTTTACTGGGAAACCGAGATGATTATATTATAAAACTTAATTACAGTACTGAATAACCCCCAGGCTTTTGCTATAATGACATTTTTTGTCCTTTAATGAAGTTTTTTTTATAAAATATTTCGTATCATTTTTAGATTACACTAGTATATATTTTAATTAGTTCTTACCTAAAATTAAACAAATGCGAAATCATTCCGTGAAGGTACCAATCGATAAAGCAGGTTGTAATTGTGGATTAATTTGTAATCGATTTAACGCATAAATTGATATTAGTGAAATGAATTCTACAACCAACTTTCAATTACTGGATAATTTTTAAAACATTCTAAATCCAATCCTAGAAGTTTCCAAAGTTTGACTTTAAAACAGGTCCTTATTCGTTCCGGAATTACCTGTTATTATGCTATTCCTAAATTGTATAAATCTCCTATAAAATTTAGATTTCTAATTCTTTTAAAATTGTAACTAAGCAAACCGTATTTTTTAAAAATAAAATTCTTAATGAATTTGTGGATAAAATAAAAAATTGGATAATAGTAAGCATAATATATGGATCATAAATATTAATGAAATTGTTTAAGACAATTTGTAAAGCTTAAGTCATAAAATATTAGTTAAAACAGTTCAATTTTGTGATTAAACTTTACACACAATAATTCCGTTTTATAATTTTATTTAGTATTTTAAATAATATGGTTAATAAATGTATTATATTCGCGATCAGTGTGAATAATAGAACTCTCTGCCCTGTAACTAGTAAATATTTGACAAGTTTTAGTATTTACAACAATTTTATTCTCTTTGAGAATTAAGTTTACAAAGAAAGATAATTATACAACTTCTATTGCTAATCTGTATTCTCATTTTTGTGAAAATACCTTTATGGAAAACTTGCTAATAATGGTTTATTTGAATTCGCCCAAAATAGTATTTGATTAGTTTAAGTTACTCACACATAAATAACAATCTCTGTACACTACATCCTATGGGATCTACAGATAATATTTCTATTACTATATTGGAAAGCCATAATATTAAATTTTCTAATAGTTCTTGCGATATCAATATTTTAGTTAAAAGATAATTTTATTTTCAAATATATTCGTGCTAATGTTTCTTTAGCTTTACGTATACATTTTATATCACAGTTGCTAATTATAAACATCTTTTAGTTCAATTTGGACAGAATAACTTTTACAAAATCAAAATTAAACCGTTTATAAAAGTAATTTAACTTCGTCATATACTTTTTGTGGCTACTCTTTTGTATTGAGATCATGGTGTTAATTTGACGTTGAATAGTTTAGGTATACAGGCATGTGTTACACCGACTTATGTAAGTAAGAAATAGTTCACCTGAAGTGTATTAAATTAACGTTAGCCCGTTAAGGATGTAGGATGAAGTAATACTATTAAAAACGCTAACTAAAAATATTGAAAAATATTTTTAGTATAATAGTATCATTTTCAACCTTAATATCTAAGGTTCTTTAGTTTGATTAACTTTTCTGTTAATTCTGTGGACTTGAAGGCCTTTTTCAAGGACTAAGTTTGTGCTTATCGTCCTCTGTTGTCTATTTTTGTAATTTTCTTTCTAAGTTGCCATCTTCCCCACAACTAGCTGCAAACAGTGAAAAGCAGTACGGATATGCTATATTGTAGGTTTGAGAACTCACTTCTGCTTTGCTCTTTTGTAGTTGCTGTTGTAACAAGTGAAGCATGCGTGTTTGAGAATTTTTACTGAAATCATATCTTTTTTAGTCCTTTCCATTACTTGTAAATTATAATCTGGAATTCTTCAGATTTTTAAACGTAATGTAATCGACATTAGTCAGTTTACCTTGTTAGAAATAATTTGCTAAATTGCACATGATTTTTCTCACTTGGATCATAAAAGTCGATGGTTATATTAATATATTATGACACCCATTATATTCAGTATAGTGAGGAAGTTGAGGCACTTGAAGGTTCATGTGCAATTTTTATTATAAAAGTCGATGGTTATATTAATATATTATGACAGCCATTATACTCAGTATAATGAGGATGTTGAGGCACTTGAAGGTTCATGTGCAATGTTTATTATAAAAGTCGATGGTTATATTAATATATTATGACAGCCATTATACTCAGTATAATGAGGCACTTGAAGGTTCATGTGCAATGTTTATTATAAAAGTCGATGGTTATATTAATATATTATGACAGCCATTATACTCAGTATAATGAGGATGTTGAGGCACTTAAATGTTCATGTGCAATGTTTACTCGGTTCTCTGTTCAATTGTTCGTACCATTAGTACGTAGAACAAATGTATTTAAACATTATAAATTAGATGTGAAAAGTAAAACGGCTTTTTATGTCTGTACTATATTATAAAACATTAAATATTTGTTTCACAATCCCACTGGTTAGTACACGATGGATTTAAAACCTTAAGTATATACAATTTGCATATCAGTACATCTGAAGCAGTTGAACGTCTATTTGAAATGGTATATGTAATCCGTGTTACTAATCTAGGTATAAGTATTTTCAACCAGAACAGCACCATACGCACCTGGGTATCCAAAAGCATACCTGGGCTCCTGCTAATTACAATAATAAAACTAAAAATAATGTTTCGGGTAAGCACTCATACCGTGGCTAGCACCTAATTTTAGATCTTGTACCCCCCCCTCCCCAGTTTCATATTCCAAATATATATATAAAAAAAAATCTACGACAAATAGAAATCAAAAACTAAAATAAAATTAAACATAATAATAGCAAAATTATTTGGTGACGTGTAATAGTTGTGAATATTAATTAACTGATTTCGTTTACTTTCTCCAATGTCTCCCCTAAACAAATGGGTGACCCATTAGTAGTGCACATGTTGCCGTCGGGACTGATTTACACCTACGTTGTGTACACACTAATGTGTAGCAACGCCATACGGTGACATCTCCCATGCTCCTTTAGCATGTACAGTGACGCATATTTTGGGCTTCTTCTGCAAAATGAATGCCCACTATTTTTTTTAATGCCTTAATTTGCGATAAATGGGCTAAACGGCCAGATCAGAGGCCCTAAAGATCAGTCATACCCAATTTCAAACTGTTAAGCAGTTCTAATTTAGTCGTCTATGTGACTAAATTTATTTTTGCCTTAACAGTGTGATTGTCCTTCACAAGTTGTAAGATATAACGGCTTATATTTAAAATAATGTGGCGTGTTCAATAGTGATAAGTATGCGAATTTACTTCTCACATCTTTATAATGATAAGTATACGAATTTACTTCTTACATATTTATAATGATAAGTATGTGAAATTACTTCTCACATCTTTATAGTGATAAGTATGCAAATTTACTTCTCACATCTTTATAGTGATGAGTATGCGAATTTACTTCTCACATCTTTATAGTGATGAGTATGCGAATTTACTTCTCACATCTTTATAATAAGTATGCGAATTTACTTCTCACATCTTTATAGTGATAAGTATGTGAAATTACTTCTCACATATTTATAGTGATAAGTATGTGAATTTACTTCTCACATCTTTATAGTGATAAGTATGTGAATTTACTTCTCACATCTTTTTCCATATATACACCTGGAAAAAGTTAAGCACCCCCAAATATTTTTCAGGATTGCTTATTGAAAATAAGGTTTAATTTTCATGATGTTGAGCAATGTTCATAATTTCA
>NW_013665841.1:448928-450244 GCF_000517525.1 Limulus polyphemus | reverse complement strand
GTTTTCTTGTGCCCAATAATGCATAATTTCATTTGATAAACACGTTTAGATTGAATGGTAATTTATAATCAGTCACAAGAACGTCGAATCTGAATCACTTGAAAAAAACACGGGGGTGCTTAACTTTTTTCCAGGTGTATAGTTTAGAAATTAATTAAAGCTATTTGGATTTTTGTTTGTTTTCGGATATTCTAACAAAGCTACGCAAGGGCTATCCGCGCATAGCCTAATTTTGAACTGATAAACTAAAGAAAGACAGCAGTCAATGGGACCCAGCGCCAGCTGTTATCTGGCTGAAGAGTAGGATTTGGTTGTCATTCTTAACTAACACACATATATGGCCTCAAAGTGCGGATCGCAAGTTATTATTATTATATATATATATATTTGCGGTAACGGGACTCGAACGTTAGATAAGGACACCCACGTTGCGACAGTCTGGCATACTAACCAACAGGCTACAATCGTCCTCCGACCTAGTGAATACCAACACGTGTACTGTTTTCTACTCTACTTCAGTTTTCACACAACTGGTATGCACGTGTGATCTATGGTAAATGTATAGAGAAAAAAAGATATTTTCACTAAATATATTGAGGAAAATATGCTAGACTCGTTATATGTCATGAGTTTTATTATTTAACTATGGGTTCTTCGTTGCAACATCCTGAAACGTTAACCTCTAGGCCACAATCTGTCTCCAACCTAGTGAATACTAACATCTGTTCCTGGTATATCTCAGAGTCCACAAAACTAATATACACATGTGGTAAACGTAGAGAGAAAAAACTTAGCTTTTTTTACTAGACTCGGTATATGTCACAAGTTTTAATATTTAACTATCGTTTATTCATTAATAAATGATTATTTATCAGAAAGTGTTGAAATTATTTAATTAGTTAAAACTAGGTTGAATTTTTTTTGTTTGCTTATTAAGCACAAAGCTACACTCTTGGCTATCTGTGCTGTACCAACCATGAATATCAAAACCCTGTTTTTAACGGTGTGAGCCTCCAGACTTACCGCTGAACCACTGGGACAACTTGACTAAACTAACTACAAAATAAAAAATGTATATAATTTAGAAATTAATTAAAGCTATTTGGATTTTTGTTTGTTGTTAAGCTAAAAGCTACTCAATGTACTGTCTGTGCTCTGACCATTTCGAAGAATAATGCATTTTTTTTTATTTTGACGCTCAAAATAATCAAGCCCTCACGTATAAAAATTACTTAAACTACTGTTAAGTGGGTTATACATTTCCTTTGTAATTAACGGGAATTAACCATATTTTTTCTTCCTTATTAATTTACCTA
>NW_013665841.1:429042-447971 GCF_000517525.1 Limulus polyphemus | reverse complement strand
AGTATAATATCATATTTATGAGTAATTTTTGTATGGTTTAAGTTAGATTATGTATAATATCTTATTTACGAGTAATGTTTGTATGGTTTAAGTTAGATCATGTATAATATCATATTTACGAGTAATGTTTGTATGGTTTAAGTTAGATCATGTATAATATCATATTTACGAGTAATGTTTGTATGGTTTTAGTTAGATCATGTGTAATATCATATTTACGAGTAATGTTTGTATGGTTTTAGTTAGATCATGTGTAATATCATATTTACGAGTAATGTTTGTATGGTTTAAGTTAGATCATGTATAATATCATTTCCTTTACATCCATTTTACAGTTTTCTTTGCCTTGTACTAACAGCACTATTACAACTCTTTACACAAATATTACTTATAAGACTGAAAACATATTTCAGTGTATAACTTACTGTAGCTTCAGATAACTCCCAACAACAACAACAAAGACAATATTATATTAAGGAATCACTCATTATACTAATATTTTTTTTGTTTGTTGAGATTAGTGTATTACATTTACAATTCTTAAAAATATCTGAATGAAACACTGATATAAAGTTCAAGTTTAATGGTCGTTTAAACAATAATATCTCATTTGGCTTAATATCAAGGTTACAGATATTTAAACTTAATGTGAACCTCTGCTTCTTTATCACTATTAAGTTCTACCTTAATTAATTTAAGCCAGAAAAGATTCAACTATACTAAAACTAAGTTTTTAATGAAAGGCTGATTATTAACTGATGTTGAAATAAAGTACCAGTGAACATTTTGTAATGTGAAAAGATTTTAATTGACACTGTACCAAATAAAAAAAAAATCAATGTATCTTCTATAATTGACAATACACTATTAAAATGGCTTTACATCACACATTGGTCAGATAGTCCTAAATGATGTAAACATCAATATATATATATTCTGAAAAGTAAGTTTTAAAATAATATTTTGAAGTAGCTAATACACACTGTACATATATATACATTCCTCACTAATACACTTTAGTAAATTAGCTACTAAGTAAAAGTACAAATCTTCCATTTTGATTTTCTTATCTTCTGAGAGTGAATACATTGTGAGAAACCTAATTTGAAAGAGCTTCTAAAAATTATTTCATTTGGAAAGATATATATATATATATGTATAGACACAGACACACATACATACATAAAAATATACAAAAATAGAGATTCTAATGCTTTTATTTCTTTTGAGATGAAGAAAAACTGTCCCTTAATTACAATTTTTATTGTATGTTATCACACACTATTACACTTGGAACAGCTGATGCAATTTGAAAGCTGTAGTATATATAACTGTGCACCAATAATTACTATTATATTAAAATTAAAGAAAATTAAGATTAAATTCTTTTTCACCTTTTCATATGTAGCACTACTGGCTTCATGAGAGCTCAATTTACCTTCATCCGTGTTTAAAACATTTTTAGGCTCATTTTCTTACCAAAATGCAAATTCAAAGTATACTAAGGATTTCAAATAAATTCTAAAACTTAGTTGTTGTTGTTTTTAAAAACATTTCTTCTCTCACTTTCAGTCTTTGTATTTTCATATAAGTTGATGCTGTTTAATTTAGGTAATAAGTTAACTAAAAGTTTAAAATAATTCAAATTCACAGTTTACTACAACAAATGTGCAGGCAAGATAAAAATCAGTATGGGATATGTAAAATGTGATAGTCAAGAAAAGTACACCTTTCTTGAGTATTGAACTTTTAATGTAAAAGTGCTGAAATAAGTTGGTTTTAATTTACAGTTTAAAAATTTTATCATGCTACTGCACTCAAAGATATACATCAAAGTTTCACTTACCAGCTTTGTTCTACAGAAAGTAGTTGACTCCACAATACAAAGCTAAACCTCAATCACTGTGGATCACAGTACATAAATCCATGTTTAAAAATATCAGATAAAATGAAATGCTGGATAAATTTTACACAAGCAAAGGCTTAGCTCTGAAATGTGACATTACATACAAGATATTCTCGCTCACGACCAAGAATTAAATGATTTATGGTTATATCACCACCACAATGTAATCCAGTAAGTTCAAAGATACAAGTTACAAAGAAATCTTGAAAAATATGCTTAAAAACTAAAACCACTGAAATCCAATTACAGATCAGAAGTAGAAACAATAAGATTGTAAGTTAGTTTAAAAAATTTTCCTCTTCAAGAAATTAGCACTTGTTCACTAAAGACCAAAATGGATAAAGTATAAATAATCTAATATGGTAAAACCTGGCAAACTTGTCTACTAATTGTTTGTATGTTTTCTCACCTTGTAAGTTTATTAACTTTAGCACATCAGTTGTTTGGACAAGTCCAGATGTTTTAATTTTTAAAAACACATCTCACAAGCATTTCTTTCATGGTTGCTTTACCTCATTTGACTTTATAATGGCATTTGGCAGTTTCCAACTAAGCATCTAATATACACACATTATTCTCCAATAAAACTTAACTTAAATGACACAGTAGCTTTAAACTGATTTCTGAAACAAAAGAAACAGAAATACAACATTATTATTATTATCTAAGCTTTTCTTGATTATGTTGTTTTTCACAAATGCTTGTGGCTAATACTGTAAAATACTCCTAATTCATACTCGGGACTTTGAAAAATAGGGACAGTGTCAATTTAAGTAAAAGAAAACAAATCTCACAATAAATTACCCCCACATACAGACACAGTCCTGTAAGTCACCAACTATGTACACAAGTTTTTATATTGTTTTTTTTAACCCTAGAATCTTATAATGCACTCTCATACTGCTGAAATTAAAACTGGAGATGTGGAAAGACCTTGCCACAGTCATATTCATCACTATTATCTCCACAGTTATCTATTCCATCACACAAACCTGAATGTGCTATACATCGACCATTTGTACATTGGTGTTCATTCTCTGTACACTGTGAATTACACCCATTGGGTTCATCACTCTGGTCATCACAATCATTATAACTGTCACAAACTTGATTGGTTGGGATACACTGACCATTCATACAGGTGAATTCAGTACTGGAACATGCTGAAAATATAAGAATAAGTACATGCACTATGTGACTAAATATATAAAGAAACCTGAAAACAAAAAAAGCTAATTCTGATAAGCATGCTTTCAATTTAATATGTTGCTAAACATGAAAACAAAAAATTAATTTGGTGGCTACATATTGCCATAGTGGACAAAAAAAATTACTTATTTATTTACTTGTCTATTTATGTACAATTATACCGAATAAGGTGGTATTAAAAAGATAATGTTTCTTACATTTCTTGTCAAAAACCAAATTCTTAAAATGTTATTCACTCAGGGTTCCAATACCAGTTTCAAATCATCATGTTCTAGTGCTAATCTTAATTTCATTCATTGAAAGATGTTAATGTGGTGTGCAATGAAAACTATCAATGATTTAGTTAGAGTTACAAGTACATCTTTCCTCTTGTCTGTAAAAGTTTCTAGCAACAGTAAAAATTACCATTTAAATAAAATTTCTATATGTTATTACAAAGTAATCAGTACACATGCAAGCTAAGATCAATACTGATATGCGTATGTCTTTTTGTTAAAATGTCTATGAAAGAAATAGAACATGATTATCTATACGAATTTAATCTGTTTGATTCTTTTGCCAAAATATATGGTTCTATGACACAAGAATTGTTCTTCAATATTTTCATTGTTACGTAAGGTTACTTTTACCTTTGGCTTTAATAGAAAAAAAAATTATCATTATGAGTCAATAAAGTTAGTGAGGCTCTTCACATTGCATGAGTCATATAAACTCTATAGTTTAACACAACTGAGCAATGACTTGTAACAGACTAGTAATTTTATCAGAAAATACACAAGTAGTTGATTCATAGTCCCTGAAAGAAGACTTAACTTATTCTGAAATATAATCAGATTTAAAGCAAATCTTTCTATCATCACATGAGCTTCATGTTACAAGAAATTGTGAAATCCAAAAAAGCTGAGAACGTAATAAACAAAATTACAAAAGAATAAATTGGGGAGTATCATATGTATTTGGTATTGGTTGAATCACTATATATATAATAAACCATTTAAGATAATTGCTTGAAAAGACATTTTGGATACTCTAATCAAATTAAGGTAATGTCGTTTTACAGTTTGTGCGACTGCCCACCTCAGCCTTTGTTTTGGACTTGTTAATTTTTTTCTTTTCATGTCTAAAAATATTCTTAACACATTCATTATCAATACATGTTCTTCTCAGAAAATATGTATTGGTAGAAATTACAGAATACTTAATTACAGAGCATGATTTATTTTGTTTCACAAATAAATAGATATGTCTTTACAAAATTGGAAATATAACTAAAGTCCATGACTTAAGATTCTTTTTATTTTTCATAAAATCCACTTGATATATAAATCGTGTATATAGATAATTCAGAAGTACATTTTACATTCTTAGGCCAATGATGGCAATATATGTAACATGGTTATTACTTCACTTTTCTTGAAAATAAAGTTAAGAATTTAAATTCATCTTACGTATTCAAACAATTGTGCTCACTAAGTAAGGTATTTGAAATGGTAATAAATGTATCAGTTGGTTATGAAACAATGTAAATGGCAAATGAAAAAAAATAAAAACTGAAAAAAAGCAAGAGGATATTTGCATTATTAAGTGCATGTTACATAACTCAGTGAGTCCTAACATATTTCTTTTTCCTTACCTGAAAAGCAGTTAATTTCATCAGTTCCATCCCAACAATCATAGTTACCATCACATCTTTGCGAGAGTTTTATGCAGGAAGTCCAGTTTCCACAGTGAAATTCTTGTTTAGAACATACTTTGTGAAGAAAATTCATAAAAGCAAAAATTTGTTTGTATTAAGTGTTGTATTAACATGAAAAAAACAACAACAGTGTATTACAACACTTTGAAAGATGGTATCACAAATTACTTAAACTTTCAAAACACATGGTAAATTCTTCATAACAATGTTAACCAATTGCCTCACCATCTAACCTATATAAAAGCCACAGTGTGTCATGTTGTGTCACGCTTGATCACTTGAAATAGAACAAGACGTAAAAGCCAAAATGCATTTATCCAGATAGAATAGTTCAATTACTGGCTGTCCATTACAATTGTAGTGACATGGGTGTAAGGGGGCTGTGAAACCTTATAAGTGTAGTGGGTGTTGGGAACAATTAGCCCAGAGCCAAGTGCATGGAAGTAAAAATATCAATTTAATTTTAAACTTAAATAATTTCTGAATTAAGCTATTTTATATTAGTTCATCAACGTTTTAAATAAAAACCAAACCTCTTTAATAAACAGAAACTCTTAAATAAGAAATTAACAAATATTTTTCCAGTTTTGTTGTCTATACATTTCATTTTATACTTTCAGTATATAGGCTAACAACAATAATATGGTATTTGAAATGGTAATAAATGTATCAGTTGGTTATGAAACAATGTAAATGTGAAATGAAAAAATAACCTGAAAATAGCAAGAGGACATTTCATAAAATTTTGAAGGAACAAAAAGGAGTTTATTAGTCCATCAAGGATGTCCCTTCCAGCTCCAAAATATAACCACCTCTTACTACTTATCTATTCATCTATTCTTTTCTTCAACTAAGTTAAATTTTCTGCCTCCACCACTCTTGAAAGCAGCTCATTCCAAAATCTATCCACCCAGTTTGAAAAGTAATGCTCTCTAAACTGCAGACGACAAAAACGTTTGATGGATCTATATTATTAGTACCATTAATAATCTTAAACACCACAATCAAGTCTCCTCCGACCCTTCTCCGTTCCATAAAAACAAGTTTAGAGATTTTAGTCTCTCCTCATAGGACAATCCCACCCTCCCATGGATCATCCTAGTGGCTCTTCTCAGAACCTTCTCCAATAATTTAATGTCCTTCTTGAGGAAGGGAACTTAAAACTGTGCACAGTACTCTAAATGAGGCCTTACAGGTGATATATACAGTGAAACAATAATATCCCTTGTCTTGTATTCAATATTTCTATAAATGCTACTCCAAATCCTATTAGTCCTATTGCTAGTTACAATACACTGCTTAGATGACTTAAGTGATTTTTTGATCACAACACCAAGATATTTTTCTTCTACCACAATATTTAATGTATTCCCATTTAAATTGCAACAATAATTTGAATTGTGAAAACCTACATGCATCACCTTACATTTTGGATAGCTAAACATCATCTGCCACGTACTGGCCCAATGCATCAAATATCTAAATAACCTTGTAAAGTCTGTAGCATCTTTGATACAGTTAGCTACTCCAAAAATCTTAATGTCATCTGCAAACTTCAAAATGTTGTTAGTCATTCCAGAGGCAGTATCATTAATATAAATCACAAACAGCAGAGGATCCAGCACAGAGCCCTGAGGCACACTGCTTGTAACTGTGATCCAGTCAGATCTAACTCCATTTATTACTACTCTCTGCTTTCTACTCTCCAGCAAATTTTCTATCCAATTTAATAACATTTACCCCACACCTACAGATTCACTTTTTGTGAAGAACCTTATCAAATGCCTTCTGAAAATCAAGGAAAACCAAATCCATAGTATTTCCTTCATCAACTCTTGCAGTAACATCCCCAAAGAATGTCAAAAGATTTGTTAAACAAGACTTTCCCTTAGTGAAACCATGCTGGCTCTTTGCTGCTATATCAAACTGCTTTAAGTGATTCTGCAATGCATCTTTAATCACACTCTCCAAAACCTTTCCAATTACTGATGTAAGACTAACCGGCTTATAACTGCCTGGACACTGTTTATCACCTTCTTTAAATATTGGACTAACATTAGCCAACTTTCAATCTTCTAATACTCTTCCACTACTCATTGACCTGCAAAAAGTATTAGCTAACAGTTCACAAATAAAATCTTTAGGTTCCTTTAAAACTCTAGGATATAAGTTGTCTGATCCAGGTGATTTATCAATTGTGATGTTTCCCAACCTTTCTCTTACAATTTCAGAACTTAAAGTGATATCTTTTACATCAATATTTTTCCTATACATTAAGTGCTCTGGTTAAGGCATAATACTTATATCTTCCTTCGTAAAAACTGAAGAGAACATATAATTCAATAAGTTTACCATTTCATAATCTTCCGAGATCAGCTTTCCACTATCATTTTTAAGAGGCCCAATCCTCCATCCTGACATTTTGCTTACCCATCATATACCTAAAGAATTCCTTATTGTTTGATTTAACTCTCTCAGGCCAACCCTCTTTCACATACAGTTTTTCCTTTTGAACTTCCTTTTTAACCTATTCTCTTGATTTCCTATAGTCCTCCAAGTCCTTATTATTTCCAGTAAGTTTAAATTTCTTGAATTTATTACATTTATCCCTAATATGATCTCTTAAACCTTTACTAAACCATACTGTGTATGTTCTGTATGCATATCAATTTTTCCTTAAATGCTTCCCACATCTGTTCAAGATCTCCCAACTCTTTAGTCAAATCTACAGAAGCTACATCATGTCTCAATCCACAAAAATTGGCGTTTCTGAAACTTGGAATCAGGGTACTATTCTTCTTCAATTCTACATGTAGTAAAATCCCACACCTAATAGAGAAATGGTCACTTGTACTTAAATGCTCACCAACCACAAATTTGTCTATCTAATATAGCTTCCTCTCTTGTAGGTTCCATCACTAGTTGGTGTATAAAAGTATCCTGAACAATTTCCAAAAAACCTATCCCCCTCTCTGTCAGACTCAAAATTTTCACAATCTATACCCCTGAAATTAAAATCTCCCATAATAACAACATCTTTTTCAGCTACAATTCTGATATCATTATACAATTTCTCATTAAATTCCACATTCTGACCTAGTGGTCTATAACAAATCCCAATAGCAAGACTTTTACCTTTATATCCATTAACACTAACCCAAACTGACTACTCCAGTGCTATTTTCTTTAATATGCTCTAACTCAACATGATACAATTCACTACTTACATATAAAGCTACTCCTTCCTCTTTTTTCAACACTATATTTCTAGTAAATAATATGTAGCCTGGTATTTCAAAAAAATTTCTCTCATCAAAATTGTTCAAATCCAACCAAGTCTCAGTGATACCCATAATATCAAAATCCTCAGTTTCCACAACTGCTTTAAACTCATCAATTTTACTTCTAATACACCTAGCATTACAATAGTAACAATCATAGATTTTAAATTATGTTCATGTTTTATGCCTGTTGTACATGTTTTCCTGTCAATTATATTTCCTATTTTACTAATCATAGCTCTCACCTGTGTCTAGCCCTAGTTTAAGTCTGCCACTACAGCTGAGTTAATAGCCCTTGTTAACATGCTAGCCCCTGCCTTAATTAAGTGTAAGCCATCCATTCCAAAAAGATTAAATTTCCCATTAAAATTATCCTACAAATCCAACCAGCCTATTTGCTCATCCCTACATACTGATCTAAGCCTGGCATTGAATCCTAGTGGCCTACTTAGTATCTCATCCTCACAATTTATTCTTGGCAATATCCCTGACCAAATCAAGCTATGACCTCTTTCCTTAAATGCCCATATCAATGTTTTATACTTATCAATAAGCTCCTCAGATCCATCTTTCCTTACATCATTAGCCCCGTGTACCACAAAAACTGCATTGCTACTAGCACCCTTAACTATCTCTGTGGTTCTATTGGTTATATCCCTACTCCTGTATAGCATAAACATATTATTTTGCTTTTATTTACTCCACATACTACTATATCTACATGCCTAACTAGAGAGTCACCTACAACTATAACTTCCCTATCCTTTACACTATCATCCCTTGTGATCCCATCTGTTTCCCTTACCTGCTCCCCTCATCACTAGCAAGTGCTTGGAACTGGTTGCTTAACCTAAACTAAAGTCCGTCCTTGCCCTTAAATGCATTATTTTCCAAGCTTTTGGCCCTATTTCCTTTCAGCTTCCTTGAAATCCTGTTTGTCAACTGTACCTTTTGCATACGAAGAAGTCAACATGAATGTCAAACTGACTGATAGGAATAGGAACAAAATCTACTGTGTCAGCATACAGATAGATTAGGAAATACAGACCTCAGACAACACAAGGTCAAAATAAAGATGAGGGATCCTGTTAAGGAAACACCTTACTGGAGACCATATGTTAAGAAAGACAGACAAAGAAACTGCAAATGTTGGAGCAGACTGTATGAACAAACTTTGTGTATGAACTAAGAACAGTTTTTGTAAATAGTAAAAAAAAATTGAATGAAGAAGGATTTATGACATCATATAAAACTGTTTCGTTTAGATATTATTGATTAATTTATTTTTTATGAGTGAATATTTTATTATTGTTTGATTCTTTTTATTATAAAAGTTAAAAGCAGACGATTCTAGAAAGTTATGTTAATGATTCATTGATGTTGAGAATATCAAACATCATGTGCAATATATTGACATTGAGAATATAGAAGATGGACAGACGATTAAGTGATAAATATATAAATAGCATGAGACGAGCGGGAAGCAGCAGACAGATAATAGCAAAAGAGAATGAAGTTAACTACCGTAGAAGTGATAGTCCTAACGACTGACATAGGCCTAACATTTAATGTGTTAAGAGTGAAACTAACAGTAGAAAAGGAGATAAGAAAAAATTTTATTCCATCAAAGTGTGGTTCTAAAGTAATTGAATCAGCCTGAGTGCATTTTGACAAAAGGAACAGAGGATCTTAAGAAGAACAACAAACAATTACAGTAACTCATGCCACAACTGTAAGTGAATCACATAGAGAATTCTAGTATGATAGAAATAGAGAAGATAGTTCAGTTTGTCAACTGAAATTCTAAAGTAATTGAATAGGCCTAAGTGGATAATTGACAAGAAGGAGAGAACTACATATATAGTATTTATGATATGCCTATAATATCTATAGTGTTGAAGAATTTGTTGTACATATGTTAACTTGTTCTGAATATATATATTATTTTGAAAACAAGTGAAGTGTGTGCTGTTTATTAATCATTGAATTTATCGCTAACAAGTTAGAGATATTTACTGTAGAAGAATCCTAAGCCCAACAACAAAATAGTATATATTTATACTATTAAGAAACATAACTAAACCCCTTTTTATTTTGACAATTGACGAAAAAGAACGTATTATATATAATAATTGTCAAATTTCTGACAGAGTGTAAAAGTTTAAGTTCTTCACTAAGCCTCTCCACCACTTCAGGCAGTTTACATTTTTCCCTTTCCACCTCTGCAACTCTACCCAAAATCCCTCCAAATTCTCCTCTAACCTGCACACCCTGCAAATAAATTGTACATCCTGGCTACTAGCCTCCCTAAAAGTACACTTTAACCTAGAGTTTATAAATAAAACACTCTCCTGGCATCTGTCACAGTTTATCAACTGAGAACCCTCAGTAGCTAGACTATTCTTAACCATAGCTGATAATTATACTAACTATAATTTTAAGTGTAAAGTGAAATTAAATTAAGATTATATTTAACATACTATTAGTACTAACGTGTAACAAGTTTGATCTAACTTCATTAGCTTACTATATTAAATATTCAACACTAATCTGTATATATATATATATATATATCAATAATATAATTGGTTATAAATATTATAAGCACACTTCTGTCTTTACATGATTAAGTACATGTAACATAACTCAGTGAGTCATAATATACATATGCATGAAAGCAACATGACATAAAAGCCATTATTGGAACGTAGTGTTACTAAAACACATTGGCTTTTCTATATATTAGAAGTTGTTAATGTAACTGATCTTTACCAATAATTATTCTATGAATACATCATAAATTAATTTCATGAATGATCTTAATTTTGATTGGCTCACAAAGGAATATACCGACATCTGACTTCCTTGGCTGTACTTTTCTGTCTCTTTGTTAGTCAAGCTTGATTTCACAAAATATATTTATTTCAGTTAGCTATGAAATGTGAGGTTAGGATATATTGTGGGGGGTAGTGCTTGCCCCATCATTTTTGATGGGCTATACGCCAGTAAAATATATTTCACACAATTGATAAATAACACAGTGAAATATAGTTTCGAGAAATAAAATAGACAAGTAGAACAAATATTCTGATGATGTTTCTATCTTAACAATGACACAAGTTAAATCAGTCTCCAATAAGTAGAGCATAACATTATTTATAAAACAATATTTATCAATAAGTGGTACTTGGTATGTCTTGCACTATGCTTCAGTTAAACAGTTTGTTTATCATAACAATTCTCATAGGCATAACTCCGTTAGTTACCACAATCCAGCTCATCTGTGTCATCATAACAGTTGAAATGTCCATCACATCTTCTTTCTTCAGGAATGCATAATCCATTACCACATTTCCATTCATTAAATAAACATTCTAAAGGATATACAAAAACACAAATTTTCAGTTGTCACGATTAGTACCACCAATGTATTAAAAATTTTCCTTACGTTTAGAAAATTGCTAATAAAAAATAAGGGAAAACAAGTTCTAAATATGTTTTACAAGTATGTTTACAGCTTAATTGTTTTCTTCAATTTAACATTTTATACATATCTGCAAAGAATCTTCTTAGAAGTTTAGGAAATGACTTGAATAGTATAAAATTCGGATTATCTAGAACAGATGCATGATGATTGATTTTTGAGTTAGCAAGTTTATTAGTTGCTACTGTCAGCTATAGTTAGTTAGTTCAATTCTCTAAGTATTGAGTTTGTGTTTCCACAGAGAAATAGAATCATGAGAAGCACTGTATGTATGAGAAAATTATCAAGTGAAATTGTTGCATTAGCATCTACTGTGAACTTACACCTATCAGTAAGTTTCAGTTACATTAACTACTGAACTTGATGTTGAAGAAGAAATAAAACATTTTTGTTATAATTAAATGAACTAGATATTCCATTATCTTGTTTACCAAACAATACAAAAGAGGCTACCCAACAATAAAAGCAATGATACTTCTACAATGTTCACACTGTGCTTCTGTTGCTATAATGATCTTTTGCATTGAATGCATTTCAAAAATAATTTGAAAGGCTTTGATAAAGATATTCTATTGTTTTAACATAAGATTTCGAAACAGTGAATTAATATCAAAGTGGTATAAGTACTTCAATAATAACCTGTTTGATCAATGCATTGATAGGTGATATTATCAAGTTTTTTGCACAGTTCAAATGAACCATTACACCATCCCCCACAATCCTTGGAACTACCGGTTTCTCTTACAGCTATACAGTAAGGAACTATTTCTCCTGGCCTTAGAAGGCATATTTCTCCAGTACTACATTTATGACATGGTCGTCCTAGGAATAATAATCGATGGGACAACATTAATATCTTACTTAATATGTTAAAACATTCAAGTAAACCAAAAGATGTACTAACTCTTGTAATTTTTAATTTTATACTTATTAGCATAAACAGCTCTTTTAACTTGCTGCTTTCACATATTTAGTCTCAATAATGTTTGAATGTTTTACAAAATTAATTTTTTCAAAGTTGAGTACAGTCTTTCACACAAGACTTTGCTCTAAATAGCTAAACTGGAAATTTTCTTTACAATTTCGTCTCTAATTTGCTTAAAATTCAAAAACTGTTTGAATGGTTTAAAGTTATATTTTTAACTACCACACGTTTAGATAATTTATTAATTTAACCTATCCAAGTGAAAAACTTCAGTAATGCACAATTCAAATCATTAATATATATATATATAAATCTCCAAAATTATATGTATTTACTGGGCTTTAATTTAAATACATTTAAGAGCTATATGGACATATACTCACTGTTATTGACTGCAGAATTATCACTTGGCTTATTCAATGTTGAAGGCATGGGATTCAATCTGGTAGTTCCTTTAGTTGTAGTAACAGGAGGAACTGATACAGTGTCTGGAGCTGTACTGATATGAATAGCTGTGGAAGTTTGAGTAGTTGAAAACTGAGTGTTTGTGGGAGGTCGTGTAGTTGTGGAAGACTGAGTGCTTGCAGGAGATCGTATAGTTGTGGAAGACTGAGTGCTTGCAGGAGATCGTATAGTTGTGGAAGACTGAGTGCTTGTGGGAGATCGTATAGTTGTGGAAGACTGAGTGCTTGTGGGAGATCGTATAGTTGTGGAAGACTGAGTGCTTGTGGGAGATCGTGTAGTTGTGGAAGACTGAGTGCTTGTGGGAGATCGCGCAGTTGTAGTAATCCAAAACTTTGTATAAGACTGAATAGTTGTAGGAGTTTGAAGTTTTGTTGTAGAAGACTGATTAACTGTAGTAGTTTCAGTAGTTGTTACAGAGTTTGGACTGGTTATGGAATATAATGTGTTGGCATTAATGGTTTTTGGTAACCACTCTGTTGAAACATCAGATGGATGACACACACACTCGTGTTCTTCAACTGAAAACCCTCCTTGCCATTTGCAAGCTTCATTACTAAGCACCATCTCCTTTCCAAAAGCACTTTGGCAGTGCCGTGACCTTTTACGTGTAATATTTGGATCACAGTGATTATTGTGAAGACACGATGACCACTGACTCCATAGTGACCATGTTGCTAAATACAATACAATCAATAAGCTTGTTAATAATTACAGAATAATGCAATGCTATATACACAATACAGAAAAATAATATTAAAAAACAGAATTTTATAAATGATAACAACATGTCAAGAGTATTTATTCTTAACATGTACAAACTCCTATTGAGACAGCAAAATAATACAAGCTTGTAATGCAAATATCATTATATTTTCATACCTCTTAATAATAAAACTACTGTTACATACGAGATTCACTATTTTACTTGTTTTATGATTTAAAACATTTTAAAAGATACAGCATTAAATTAACAAGGACATAATAATGCATTACGTTATTTATTAGTAAAAAAAACTCTAAAAGACTGAACTACAAATCTAAATATATCTGGAAGATAATAAGGCACTACTACAGAATTATGTCCATGAACTTGTATGCCTCCATCTTCTGAACATTTATGTAATTAAGAATAAACAAATACAAATATTTTCAATTCTCAGTAAATATAAAAAATCTAACATTTAAAGTTACTGTACCCAAACAATTACTAAGCTAATACTTTAATGAAGTACAGGCATGCAAGTTATACTGAAGACTGAAGTATTAAAAAAATAAGAACATTATTTTGTACATGTAGTTTGATTTTAATGAATCAACACATGAATCCTACTCTTAGCAAAAGACTATCACTGCATCAGAACCAATCAAGGGTTCCAGCACTTACCAACTTGAGACCTACCCAAGATTGAATAACCAAGCAATTTTTTGTGACCCATGCTCATCTGTTTTTATATTTCAATACCAACTAGTACTAATCTTGTAAATAATTTAAAAGTAAAAAGATGATTTTATTTCACAGTATTTCATTCTGTGATCCACCACTGCAGCAGTAAGTTATGACCCACAGTTTTGGAACTGTTGCTATAACAATATAACTTTAAGTATAAATTATAATACAGTATTGAACAATTTAAAATTATTACATTATATAAATATTAATAAATTGCAAATAAACTAACTCTACTAATGAAAGCACCAAAATGTGATTGTCCATACTACTAACTTTAATTCTACTTTTAGCAGATTCAGTCACAAAGTCTACTTAATAAATTAGTTTTGTGCTATCAAAATTGAAAGTGTAACTGAAGTGTACCCACTCACCACTAGGCCTAAATATCACAGATTCAATGTGTACTTTAAGCAATCTTCCAGGCAAATAGCCATTACTCCGTTTAAGTACTTGTCTAAAGGCCTGTCCTACATCTTCTGTTCCATTTTGAAGTAAAGTATTGAAAAACACACGACAATTTACAGTAACACTTCCTGGCCTAGGGTAAAAGGAACATATTGTATTATATATGCTCACAGTATAAATTAACAACAAACAATTCTATTACACCTTTTGCAATTCTTGATATTCTAAGAAACAACATGATTTTAAAAAATATACTATAAATTGAGAAAATAATTATTTCAACAGTAAAAGTTTTTGGAGGTAAAAGCTTTTTAACGTAAATTTGTTACAAATATTTTATATTAAATTTTTGAACAATATGCTGTATTTATTTTTCATAAAAACATATATTTTTAGAATTGAGGATATTAAAACTAAATAGCAATGTCAAGAGTTTTATATAACTTCCATAAATGTAAATAGATAACTTTTCATGATCAAAAACAAAATATTTTCTTTAAAAATGTACAGGTTTTAAAATATTAATAAAAAAATTATAACTACGTTATGCAAATAAAAAATGTGAAAATCTCAGATTGCATAAAATAATTTATGGGGACAGTAAAGAACGTTAGCAAATTACTTATTTTGTAACATATTCTAAATCATCACACAAACAACAATTCAAGTACATAATAAACATATTTTGTTTACTTCTTAAAAATTTATAATGCATTTTAGTATTTCATAGAGGTATCTTTCTTTCACCAAAATCATATTAAAATTTGTATATTATATTCCATTCTAAAACGGAACTTCACTCTATAAAATCACCAGACATTACTTGTTGTGAAAAAATGTTACTTATACTTTAACAGGAGTGATTAAGACAGGCCTATCACTTTTAAGACTTAACTACTTTTTTTATAATTCAAAAAACTGAAGAATTACTTGCTGATAAGCATAATAAAATAAAAAGCTAATTTAGTTAACTGTAAAAATTAAATACAGTATTTCTTCATAGAACCCATTTCTTAGTTAAAGACTCCCAAATACCACTTTCATTAAACTTCACACAGTAGGACAATCTTAACTTCGAATTACTTTCATTCCAACGCACAACATTGCACAAATACCAGAATTCAAGTACGTGATCGTGTAACCTTTCCAGAGGCACTCTCTCCCCTTTTCTCCTTACGAACGTGGATCACCCTGTATCATGGCTACAACTTTTTACTACTCCTAAAGAGGGCTTGGCATGACCTGGTAGTTAGGGCGCTAGACTCGCAATCTGTGGGTCGTGGGATCAAATCCGATCGCCAAACGGACTCGCCCCTTTTAGCCTTGTGAGGGTTATAAAGTAACGATCAATTCCACAGTTCATTGATAAAGGTTAGCCCACGAGTTAACGGTGAGTATTGTTGACTAGCTGCCTTCTTTCTAGCATCTCACTTGAAAATAAAAGCCGGCTAGTATAAATAGCCTTCGAGTAACTTTGCGCAAAATTCAACTTGTAAAAAAAAAAAAAAAAAAAACCCTCTAACACGAATTCAAACGTAGATAGTGCTAACAGTAACGTCGTTTATAATATTTTAAGTCAGTTTTACTATTAATAACAAATACAACACTTATCTTGACATTTTCCTCATAACACATTGTTCACTTCTTTCACCGACTTTAAACAGTTCACCTTTCCTTTTCTGTTAGCTGCAATCAACATGAATCACTGAAAGAGTACATACTTGAACAAACACCCGCTCTATGCCGGTAAGTTTGGTCATAAACGAGTACAAATATGGCTTTCTCTCACCAGCAAGTTTAACATCTCAATAGACACTTGTTATTTAACGCCACACGTTAAATATGGCTCCATACGTTCACAGGGAAGTACCACCAAATTACCAACACACTACATATGACAAACACAAATTACTATTTGACTTTATAAACTCCCTGTTTGTTCGTGCACTCCACACGAATTACCGATTGTTTGTTTTTGAATTTCGCGCAAAGCTACACGAGGGCTATCTGCGCTAGCCGTCCCTAATTTAGCAGTGTAAGACTAGAGGGAAGGCAGCTAGTCATCACCACCCACCGCCAACTCTTGGGCTACTCTTTTACCAACGAATAGTGGGATTGACCGTCACGCTATAAGGGCCCCACGGCTGAAAGGGCGAGCAAGTTTGGCGAGACGGGGATTCCAACCCGCGACCCTCAGATTGCGAATCGAGCGCCCTAACCACCTGGCCATGCCGGGCCGATTTACCGAACCGACTCTTTTAATTCACAACGTACAATGCATGAAAACCAACGAAGATATAAACTATCCAAAAAAACAACACACCTCCTCTGTTTTATCTATCCATAATCATGTGCTTTAACCACGATTATTTCACGTTGAAAGGAGTCATGTGAAACACCTTGTTCAAACACTGCCAACATGAAAGTTTCTTCTTTTTTTTGGATTGAGAAGGGTAGTTTCAAAAAACTGGTTAATAATCCATAATTACAAATAAGGATAATAACACGGACGCTACAAATCATTAAATAAACCAACTTATGCTTAAGAAAATAATATAGGAAAAAAAATGTATGTAGTTGTTGTGATTAGTAACCAACGTGTAACTAGTTACTATTTTTTAAGTTATTAGATTCGTGTAATTGGCTGCTAACGTTGAAGATGATTGGTGTACAGGGTCGCAACAATTTTACTTTTGAAATCTGAGCAATTTAATACCCTGCTTTCTCGATTTTGATGTAATTGTAAAATACTGATAATTATTCACGTATTTTTAAATTTTAAATATACAAAACTAACTAAACATGCTATTTTCTATTTCTTGGCCAGTAAACACGTGTAGCCACTGACATTGAAACTATTTTTTTAGTTATTTTAAAGCAGAAGTATTCAATGGAAAATACCTTAAATTTCACACTGTGTCATTTCAATAATAATGAAAAATTACAATTTACCTAAATTTCATAATGACAGTCCTGTTATATATTTCAGCTAGAGGAGTTTGTTCAAAAAGTCGGTCAATCTGGAAACACGAAAACAATAAAGTAGTAAATGTATAAAACATTAACTTGTACAAATTATGAAGCATTAATATAAAATTATTCACAAATTTACAACAATAACAAGTTCCGAGCATTTTTTTGTTTGCATTTTATAATATTTGATAAAAGCTGTTTCTTTCTTTTTTTCTAGAGTAACGTGCTAAGGAATAATATTAAATTCCACTAATTTAGTGAAACTTAAACATGTAACTATTGTTATATAAAAATATCTGTCACCTAGATGACTCAAAGTTTCTAAAGGTTGGAGTATACTATTAATCTTTACGTTTCAATTATTTTTATCATTTTATTTTATTCTCAGTAAATGTTTCATGCGGTTCACATTGGCGAGATTGGTAGTCAAGTTAAATTCTCCCATATTCCTTTTGTGCATAATAGTATATTGTTTTGTAAAATACTACTAAAAACTTACAGAGTACAAAATTTCTCTTTCCATCATTAAGTAGGGTAGGCTGAAATTATTTGTTAGTTGTGGTATGAACTCTCTGTTGGTCACTTTAAACTCTCCATCTACTGTCCTAAGAACTGTAAAATATAAGTAAACAAAATTTTAATTTTTCGAGTAATAAAACTATTAAAATCAATAAAATATGTCCAGTTACAATCTTGAAAAATATCTGTAATATTAAAGCAATGAAAACTACGTATCACTGCGTAAGATTCAAGAACAAAAAAACAACAACAATATAATTACTTAATTTAACTTTCTTATATAGTTTCTTACCACTATTGAAACAGAATACCAAAGATAGTTACTCCCATTTTAATTTCTCATATCTTATAACAAGTTGCAAGAGATGGTTCTTCCCATTTCAGGGTCGAACATTCACTATAATGACAAGCTGTTAGACGGTTCTTCCCATTTCAGGGTCGAACATTCACTATAATGACTAGCTGTTAGACGGTTCTTCCCATTTCAGGCTCGAACATTCACTATAATGACTAGCTGTTAGACGGTTGTTCCGATTTCAGGCTCGAACATTCACTATAATGACTAGCTGTTAGACGGTTCTTCCCATTTCAGGCTCGAATATTCACTATAATGACT
>NW_013665841.1:422728-428281 GCF_000517525.1 Limulus polyphemus | reverse complement strand
GGGGTCTTCTCATTTTTAAGCTTACTTATCACTGTTAACATTAGCTATTAGGTACATTCTACCATTTTAGTTTTTACTGCTGTTACTAGAATTTGTTAGAGACAAATCTTGTCTTTTATTACTACCATTACACGCACAACTACTAAATCTAGAGGTTGAAGATACAATTATCTAAGTTTTGCAAACTAGTTTTTTCTTCTATCTACTGAATTTAAATATTTATATCTTACTTGAATACTGGTTTGATCTCCAGTGACTATAATTTTTACTCTTTATATTTTAAAATACGTTGGAATAAACAAATCAGAAGGCACAAAACTAATATTGCAAGGCTCTAGCCAAATATAGCAAATAAGAATTGTCAAACTTACAAGTTTGTTTCAAGTGACCATAATGACCTTCCCTCTGAAATGACTTGGCATGATCTAAAGCAAAAATATGAATGAAAAAACAATGACATTAAAAACAACAAAGACATTAAATAATAATATTTTGTGTGTAATCAGAAATTCAGATATGTTGGCTAGCTACTTTAGTATGTCTGTCTTTATCGGAGTTTAGTATAATGTTATTACTTAAACTTTTAGATATTTAAAGAAACAACAATTTTCTACTCAAGCTTAACATTTTGAAATATGTATACATATATACATAAGGACAACAAAACAAAGAATCTTTGGTCCATCTAAACCGTTCCGTCCACTAAATTAAGCTTTAAAGTAACAATAAAACACCCGAAGCCAGCCCTTATCATTCAACTATTTTTTAAGCCTCTGCATCCACAACATTTGAAGACAACCGTTTCCGAACGACATTCACCCTGTTAGAAATATAAAGCTTTTTTTAGCAGACGATGACTCCTATCCTGTCAAAATTGACATTTGTGTTCCATAGTCCCACCATTCTCACAGTTAAGTATGAATAAAGATGATATATCAACACTGTCAATTCCTTTGAGCCTCTAACTCTTTTTTTTTCAATAGGAAACCATTTCAGAGATCTTAACCTGTACTAGTAAGATAGCCTTTCAATCTCAGGTATCATTCTAGTAACTTTCTTCTGAACCCTTTCAAATAATTCTACGTCCTTCCTGGGGCACCCAAGATTGAACACAATACTCCAAATGTTGCCCAACCAATGACCTATACAATTATTTTCCGTTACGACCAGGATATGCTCATAACATATTCAGACGTTACGCCTACTTTGAGCACTCTATTTTTTTTTCAAAGTAAACGTGCTGACCACCTTAGACACTTAATGAAAAGCGCCGAAAGAAAACCAGCAGGATGTTTAAGCCAGGCAGTAACCATTAAATTAGACCGCAGTCTAGAACTTGGATTCAACTACGAGCTTTTTAATAGTCATCTTAAATAGAATAGTGTTGTGATTAATACAGAGAGAACAGTTACGTAATTACACACTATTCTCAACATGTTGAGGGAAATGATTAGTATTAGACAAACTGAATCATATTTCTTTTATAACATCCCTGAAAGAAAAATTAAAGATAGGTGCAATTTCCAACCACCCCAAGCTTTATTGTGCAAGACTTTCATTAAAACAGTTTCACTCTGCATTTAATGATTAAATCACCCGGATGTCTACTGAAGAAAATAACTGTAAGTAAGATTTATAACACCATTCGCTTGTCTTCACTAGCAGTAAGATTTTTCATGTCAGTAGTGTAGAAATAGAGAGAAGATAGATAGTTGCCTTGAGACCCAGAGTAAGAACATGGCTAAAAGTGCTAGTGTTTGTGGAACAGTAGCATTATCGCCAGTAACTGTTCTAGCAAAAACGATATCATGGGTGAAACACGTTATTAAAATTGTGGTATATTTCAAACCACATGTGATTAATGCTATCAGATAATATCTATATATCAGGATTTATAGAGTATTCTCGTTAAATATAGCTTGATAAATTTTTTTTTGTGAATTAAAGGAAATTTATACAGAAGATATTGTGATTTACAGATTTATTTTACTTTAATAGCTACATACTAATTTGACGGATTTAGAGCAATTTGTGTAATTTTTTAGGTCTAACGAGAGATTCAAATCACGATTAGCAGCAGATTTTTTTAATTTTTTTTTCAGATAGGTGCCAACTCTTTCCAGAACATATCTTTGTCATCACGTAAGGATTATGGCAAAATAAGAATTACAGAGTTATCATGAAATTTAACGGTATCAGTTGATCATGGTCTATTCAACACAAGGTATTCGTATGGTAATTATAGTGTGCATTTATTTATTGTTATTGTTTTTAATGATAGAATAGTTAAGTATGTTTCATCTCAGTTATTTATTTATATTTTAAGCAATAATAGACACAGGTTCAAACTTACCGACAATGAAATAAAGGCCTGCTATAAGTCCCGCTCCTACTAACAATAACAAGGCAATCAAAACAGCAAAACCCTTTCTCCGGCAAGTAGTAGTTTTTGGCTCTCCAATTAACAACGTCCATGCCCAGCATGATTGTTTTCTTAACCTGGCAGGAGACGAGGTAGCGCTGGAGGCGTTAAGACTTGCTGAGATACTCTTGTTTATTGATGGAAATGATGACTGGGAGTAACGATAGGAAGGGTTATGAGCCTGAAACAAATGATTGCTTTAAACATCAATATAAACTAATTCTATATAAAATTTAATTTAATAGAATTAACATTTTTATGATGAGCTACTCTTGTCAATAGAGAACAAAATATATAAAACGTTTATGAATAACATTATTAAACTGAAATGTTTACAGTGAATGTTAAGAATGACGAAGCTTAATTGAACTGTTCTGTTGAGTTAGTTAGCAGAGTGTAACAGTTATAATTCAACCTTTAAGAAAGTGTGTGCCATTTTAAACACACTATTAAATATTTAAACAGTCATAGCTTTACACAGAAAAACACCTTAGTTATTTCGTGCAGATTCGTTTCATTTTTCTCGACAAATTCACCAATGTTGAGTATATATAAGTATAGATAATAGAGGAATTTCGAGGGGAGTTGGAGAAGGGATGGGCAGATGGCAATTCCCCCACTTTTAAGAATGTTTTTAACTTTGGCCAGTGAGAAATAAAATGACCTGTAATTATGAGATTGTGTCTAAAACTTATATTTCTTTTTACATATTATTGAACATCCAAGATTATGAAGTCTAATAATGCTTATTTACTTTTTCTTATTATTACCTCCACCACCCCAATCACATTTTGGCCCAAAATATATAAGTATCTAAGTGAAAGATGTAAAGTGGTCTTCATTAATTAGTGGATTTTTTAAGTCCAATACTTTGCTACAATAGATTTAAGCTAAACAAAAAAAACAATAAATCGAGTAATCTTTTATCAATAAGTTGTTTTAAGTCAGTGGTTCTCAAATTTTTTTGTCCGCTAACAACCTATCGTTACTACCCTAGCCGCTTTCGCTTGCCAACGCAAAAAAACAACAACAAAAAAAAACACTCCTCCGTGACCTGCATTTTGTATCAACCGTGGAGAACCACTGTTTTAAATTATATTCAAACGTCTACTAATGCATTTTGGATCAGCCGTGGAGAACCACTATTTTAAATGATATTCAAACGTCTACTAATGCATTTTGGATCAGCCGTGGAGAACCACTGTTTTAAATGATATTCAAACGTCTACTAATGCATTTTGGATCAGCTGTGGAGAACCACTGTTTTAAATGATATTCAAACGTCTACTAATGCATTTTGTAGAGATGAAAGCACTTGCTTTCGACTGCTGATTTTTTAAATGCATTTTATGTTGATAAATTCAATATTTACGCAAGGTGGTTTCTGCTAACTTGCGAAATACCATTATTGTCATCGGCTAATTATCTCATAAGTGATAAGAACTATTAGAAAGTGTGGTTCGTGATTGTAAAGCTCAGACTTTACACTTTTTCAAACCAAACAAAAAAAAAGAAACCCCCCCTCTTATATTTTTGTATCTGTATATAAATAACATCCGAGCGCAGATTAAAGAAAGGGTCGACTACGTTCGGTAAATACACGAAATACTTCTAATATAATAAACATCATTCAAGTTAAAGGAACAAAAGTGTCTCCATAAAATAGGATCACATTCTTCTAATGATCAGTAAATCCTTGTTCTTTTAGTCTAAAACAGCAAACAATTCAGTCGTCACAAGTTCTTAGAACACATTAACCACAGAGAAGGTCTAATGATTGAAATCAAACGAGATCTAACACAATAAATTATTTTTCTTGTGTTTTCTCAAGTTCAAAAGCATAAGTTATAATATAACAAAAATGTAACTGAATTTCCAGAATATTATCAATAATGTGTGAATATTTTTCCTAATGTAGAATCATATGTCCTTTTATGCTCTCTGCAACCCGCAGTTCATTAGAGATTATGTCTAATGCTATGTTTCTTCCCTACTTAGAGTGGGGATATTACCTGATGTATTTTAACTACAGTTATGAATCGACGAAAGAAAACTTTCAAATGTAAGTAATTTTGTATGTTTAAGCTAGGACGAAAAAAAGTTTAATTGAAATTGATTACTTAAATACTCAATCTTAAATACCGAAAATGTAATGTCCTTTCTATAATAGTTGTACGTTTAATTCATATTAATTACTTAGAGATCTCAATTTTAAACACCTAAAGGTTAATGCCCTTCCTTTTATAGCTGTAAGTTAAAAAATCTTAAGAAATCTGATATTACATTCTTAGATTGTAACAAATTTTCCCATGTGCACAAACATATGATATTGGAAGGTGATTTTTTTCTTTCAATTTATTTGCAGATTTAGCTTGATAAAGAGATAAAACGCTATGTATACGCTGCACGAACTAATATAGTACTAGATGTGCAGTAAAAGCTGAATTTAAATAAATTGGACCACTCTGTTTCTTTTCGTTTTTTAAATCTGAATAACTAGTAATTAGATAATAAGAAATTTAAAAAAATCTGTCAGGATGAATTTAATAGATCACAAGCTACGTTTTAAATAATATGCCTAAATATAATATTGTGGGAATTACAGCACATTTTATATAGTTTGATCAATGATTATCTAGTTGATATACAAAAACTGGCTATTAACATACAGTAAAGAACTGTACAGTAGCATCATAATGTACATGAACTAGTGAACTACAAATTTTAGCTGTTCCAAATGAAAGTTTAGCCATCTAGTGGGTAACAAGTGAAACTACACACGATAACTTGGTGTTAAATATATTTTTATATATTACAGTCTAAAGTCACGCCACATTTTGATGCTTCTTTCTTACCAAATTCTTTTCTGCATATTCAAGTATAAAACTGTTAAATTCTGACTAAGTACACCGATGATTATGTATCTATTGCAAGATTTTCTCAACATTTAATGTAATCATTTCCTTCATGCACAAGTCATCTTTGTTAAATACGATAACTTACTTTTAATAGATGTTTCTTTTGAGCTATATTATTTTAAGCTTTCTTCCAGGTATACTTTGTTTTTTTATATAATGATATAAAAAAGTTAAACAACCAATATATAAGGGATAATATGCTACCTGAGAATT